>NC_056729.1:627968559-628013559 GCF_019279795.1 Protopterus annectens | reverse complement strand
ACCCTTGTTGCAACTAACCCCTGACCGGCCCACTGGGGGAGTGGTACTACAATAGGAAGGGCTACCATTAGATTAATTGCCAGACAGTGTGTGATGAATGGGGGTGCATCACCAATGTTTCTGCCCAGTATCCTGGCAGTGCACACAATTCCCATATCTGGCACACTAGCTCACTTTATCACCTCTTTTGAATGGTAGGATGCACAATGATTATCTAGTTGGTAAGTGGAAATTTTGCTTTTCTTTTTTATTTTATTTTTAGTAGTTACTTATGTTAAAATGTACTGCTGAGTATTAAAATACTTTTTTTCTTTGTTTTTCTCCTCCTCCATTTTTCTTTCTTTTTTTTCTTCTTTCAGTTGATCCTGGATATCCACTAGAACCATGGCTAATGACATTTGTGAGAAATCTAAGTGTAACTGCTGAGGAACTTAAAAACATCCCTGTGTCAGACCAGTATTGTCATCAAGAGGGTCTTTGGCCTCTTGAAGAGTCTTTTCAGGTGCATGGATGAGCCAGAGTATGCCCTTCAGTGTAACCAAGCTACTAACTGCAGGATGTTTAATGCATTCTGTACCACATGATCATGTGTTTGTCTGTTGGGTGAAGTGACCCATTTTGACACTACCTTTCCTATTTCCAGACCCAGTATGAGTGATAATGACAGCTGGCAGAAGTAGTAAGGGACTCCATGTGGCAGGCTTGTGCATGGCATATCCTGCTCAGGTAAAGAGGCAGCATCTAGTCCAAAACTATAAACCACAACATTCAGGTTAGCATTTCCTTTATTGTAAAAAAACACATTGAGCATAATTGATGCATGCAGTAATATTTCTGGTCTATGGTGGGTGGAGCATAGTCTGCTGTCACTGTTCCTCCACATTCCGCAGTCCTTCACATTTAAAAATAATATTATTGCTTCACAAAGATTTAGTATTACTTGCAAAAGTCAGGCTTGAGTGCTCACCGACTCCTATTCAGTGATATTATAAGTCCTCGTATAAGTAAAGATCACATTTTCAAAGTTTTGAACAAATTCTAGGGATATTGTTTAACTAAATATGCACCTTCTGAATGTTATCAAGTGGTTCAAATCATAAAAGTTTTTTTCAGTATTAGTCATGATTTCATAGATTGCTTTTCAAAGGAAAATGTAGAATATTTTATTGCTTATTATGCATTGCTTTCTCATTTAGAAGTATGTCATATTTTGATGCACTGCACATCAGATTATTTTATTTTGTCATATAGGTTCATAGGTTCATACTAAGCTAGTGACCACTGTGGTCTTTGCAAGCCTAGCAGAAGTATAGCTATTTCAATTAGGTGCCTAAGCCAGTGCTATGAACCAGTGCCTCACCACCTCAGAGCAAAAAATAATGTAATTGGCTTATTACCAGCATCCCCAGCAGAAAAATAGATAAAATAAATAAATCGAAACATAAATGGACTTTTGCTATACTGACCAGGCCCCCAGCTGCCTACAACACCAGCAATTCAGGTCCTGTTTCTCTGCTCTGCCCTAACTCTCCTTCAACATCCATCCACCCACAACCCCACATTTTATTAAACAAACAAAAAAAATCCTTTTAAACTGTAGCAAACTTCTTGGTAAGAATGTAGCAAACAGTTGCTACAGTTTATACCCTGTCTGCATGAAGTGATACAACACTCAGCTTTTTTTTTTTTTTTTACTTTTAAACTGTAGTATAATGAAGAAAGTAGTTGCTACGGAGCACTACAGCACTCAGGTTTGACCACAAAATCCAGTATTACATTAAAGAGCAATCAAAATTGGCTGATCATGACCCTCAACAGTTTGTGACTGGGGCTGTTGCCCATCAAGCCTCTCCCTAGCTATGCTGCTGAAGCCAAGTCATGCAACCCAACCTGGTTTTGTCCCTGAATTCCTTGGGCACCTATATGGTGGGGGATGTTACGCAATTTTATGTGGGTGGGGGATATGTTAGTTGGGGATTAATTTACTATCAGCCTCTGTCAATAAGAGACATGGGGGTCAGACTAGGGGTGAATTTGTGATTTCCCCTCCAATGTCTTTTGAATAAGGGCAGGGATGAGCTCTGCTTCATGTGGATGGGGAGCTTATTCCATAGCACAGGGATCCATTGAGAAAAACATCAGTCCCTCCAGCAGATTCTATTTATGTCACAGACAAAGTTCAGGTCCTTGGATCTAGTGTTTCTGGTGCTGTTTGTCTTTCACATACCCATCAGAGATGGATCTGAGGATTCCTTATACGCTAGGCATAGATCACCCCTTATTAACCTGTAGGTGACTGAGTAAAGAGATAGGACTGTAACGCGATCTGTGTAGGACAAGGTATTCACACCCTGGATTCTCCTGGTGAAGAATCTTTGAGAGCATTCCAACTGTTGCAAGTGCTTGCTTAGATATATGCCGAAGGGGGCATTGTACTCAGTGATGCATCTAATAAGGGCTTTGTAGAGTGGTACTATTACTTCTTTGGACATTATGAGCTGGGTAACAGAATCATTTTCTTACTGTCTTGGCTAGGTGCTGATTGAATTCCAGATTTCCATCTACATATGTTCTCAGATCCCTAACTATCGAGTCAAATCTTATAGGTGTTTTACTGATGAAGTAACTAGCTTGGGAGGGCTTTTCCCTAAGGGCAATCTAATGCATTTCTTTGCAATGAATTTTAATCTATGGCTTTTACACCAGTTATTTGTTTGTGTTAGACCCTCTTGTAGGTGTCATGGAGAGAATCTGTGATAGCTCCTAATTTACAGTCAGCTGTGAACTTGGTGAGCCAGAGCCCTTCAAAATTAGCCTTCACATCTGAGAAGTAGATGCCAAACAGGAGCAGGCCCAACACAGAGCCCTGAGGTACTCCACTAGTGACTAGACACTTGGTGGAGGTGGTCTCACTAATTCTGAATTCTTGAGTCATATTTGTGTGCCTGCTGGAAATCCAGCAAGTTTTGTAGGGATTTATAACTATTTATGACAGTTTGTCAACAATACCTGAGTGGGGTATTGTTTTGAATGCCTTGGCCAGGTCAAGGTAGGCATTATGCTCTGTTTTACCTTCATTCGTAGCCAGGGTGATCCTCTCCAAGAAGTCCACCAGATTAAGTAGGAAAGACCTTCCCCTAACAAAGCCAAACTAAGATGGATCCAGTGTCTGTATGTTGCCAATGTCCTTGCTGATCATTTCCATGATAATTCATTCCATGGCTTTGCATATTAGACTTTTCAGACTGATGGGTCTGTAGTTCATGGGGTTGGTTGATGGTCCACCTTTATGAAGAGGGATGACCGTCATGGCCCTTCATTCACCTGGCTCATAACCTGTTTTGAGGGTGTAGCTGAAGAGTGTCTCAAGTGGTGCTGCTAGGTCATGTTTTAGCCTGTACAGGTGGTAACTGAGGATATTGTTGGGACTCATTGAAGCAGTGATTTTGGCTAGCTCCCCGTTGATAGTTGTAGAGGTATGCTAAAAATGATTTCACAGGGCTAGTGGGGTGAGTGGGAAGTGAAGTTAGAAATAAATGTATTAGCAGTAGATTTGCTATGTCTCCCATGGTCAGTGAAGGTTGTGCCACTTACCATCAGTTTCATACACTCTTGAGAATTACCTTTAAGGTTCCTGACAAAGCTAAAGAATGCATTGTGATTGTCTTTAGCCTCAGAGGCTATCCTGACCTTGGAAATGCCCTTCTTGGATGTTATTAGACCTCTTAGTTTCTTGTTTAGTTGAATCAGAGAATTGTTGTCTCTATGAGAATTGTTCTTTCTGATTTTGGCTGTGACTTTTTTCTTTTGTTATATAGCCTGTTAGATTTGAGCTTACTTCTGGTAGGTATGGCAGCCTCAGTGCAGCCATTTACATGTTTGTACAGTGTTTCTGTAAATAATTCTGCATAGCTAGCTGTGTTCTTGGGGTTTGGAGAGCTGTTTATTTAGACAAATTTTTGCTTACTAGGATGTAGTTTGCTTAGTACAGTCCCTAAGTGTTACGGGTTCAGTTGAGTTTTCCACATTGATTTTTATTTCAAGGGAGATAGGTTTGTGGATCACCAATGAGGATGTGACATGGGAGGGTGTCAGTGAGTACTGGGTCTGATATGTTTAACCCTCTGGGTGGTGGAGACAGCACTATCTGGTCATGGATGTGTGTCTTGATAAGGTCCAGGAAACAATGTGCCCATGAGTTAGAGGCAGTCTACATTTCCAAGTCTATAAAGGGGTAGCTAAAGTCTCTCATGATCAGGGTAATTGCTTGGATGGTGAGCATCTAGTAGGTCTATTTAAGAGTTGTGAGTTTGTCGGTTTTACAGGGTGGCCTGAAGCTGGCAAGAATATGGTAAGTAATCTTGTCTATGGAGACTTGGACATGGATGAACTCCAGTGCATCATCCTGTTTAACCACCCAGAGTTGTATTTTTGCTAATGTAGACTGAGATAACTCTACCTTTAGCTCCTATCTGTATTGTTGTTGATCTAAATATGCAGAAAGCACTGTAGCATTGCATTGCCAGAGTACATTCTGTGGCTTTATACCAAGTCTCGGTAACAGCACAGATGTCTACATTCTCCAGAGTGAGGAGAACTTTTGGATGGGGAATTTCTTGTTAGGCTGCTAGCACTCAGTGGTAATACCTGAAAGCTGATTTGAGTTTTTTTTTTTTACTATGTTGGTAGTTTTGCCATTTTGACATTGCCTAAAATAAGCTCTAAGGGAAAGGATAAAGTTTTATCAAATATCCGAAAGCCTAGGGTGACAGGTGTAGACCATCTTTGTCAAAACAAAGTGCTCTGTTAACTATGTTCTCCCATGCTGATAGATATTGGATTCCCCTGGAGTGACACCATAAACTAAGCCAATTATTAAAATCATTTTCTGTTCATACTGTGATATCATCCTTGGGGGAGGTAGAATGCTGCTCAGTACAAGGCACATACCTGTCTGTGACACATTTTCATTGGCATCCATAATATCTCTTTTTATATAGTCCAGTGAGGTATGCTTCAGGGCATTTGCACCCACGTGGATTATGACAGAATCATACTGGTACCTGTTGTGCAGTAACTTGAGTTCATGCATGATGGCGCAGATCTTAGCTCCAGATAGGTAACTGTTATCATCTCCTTGTCCAGCTTGATGAGAGGAGCATCTGTGTGTTATACAATAGAATCCCCTGTGACAAGAGTACTAGGTAAAGTCTTTGCATTCCTGATGGGCTTTGCTCTAGGGGGATCATTAGGTGTAGACTTATGCGTGGTGTTAGGTGTTGCTTTCAGTGTATGCTTTAGTGTTTGCTGAAGGTACATATCTCTCAACTATCTAGATTTTTACAGAATGTCCAGATTTTTGCCTCATATTTTTGGTCTGTTCCTCATAAAATTTGTGGTTTTCTGTCAAATCACTGAGATGATCTGAGGAATGTAGTCAGCAAATAATGACATACATTTGAGTTAGACTTCAAATCTTTCAGAACATCTGTATCAACACAATCCCTTTTACTCTAACAAATTTCTAGGTTTATAAGAGCAATATTTATGGTGGTGGTAAGATGCTGTCCGGTTCAATTCTCAGCTAGAGCATCTTCTACGTGGAGACATGTGTGAATGGGCATACCTTCGTTGAAGGTTGTGCATCAGGCCTGGCAAGCCGGTATGTAAAAATCAACTGCCAACCATTAACGGACCAGAGTTTCACTGTGGCGACCCCTAACCGGGAAAAGCTGAAAGACACAAACAAACAATAAGAGCAATATTTAAAATATGTCCCTATTTTGGGACATTTGTTCCCCCATTTTGTCAGGCTTTGTCCAGATTTCTTCTTCTAAGAGGTTGAAGGGTATGTGAGGACAGGTGTTGCAAAATGATGACTTAGGAGGTCTTTAAGGTTTGGCAAGGTTTCTTTTAAGTGCCTCAGCATAAGAAGGTCTATGTGTGTGGTGAGCGGTATGTGTGAAGGATGTAGTGAGTGTATGTGTTTTTGACAACCTTGTTTGTAAGTGCAATTTTTGTCTCCACAGAAGTTATGTATGTGCATCTCTCGCATACTGTGTTAGTTTCTTTAAGGATTAAAAGGTTGCCTGAGTGCATGAGATGATTTCTACATTGCCTTAAGATGCCCATGTGTACCAAGCTGGCCACAGCGACATTAGAAAACTGCAAATCCATGTTATCAGGACCTGTATTAGGATTGGGCTATTATGGTTTAAGGTCTAGTTTTTTACTAGGACCACCTGGGTGGTGTCTAGGGTACAGGCTAGATGTTAGATAATGTTATGATCTTAGTGCTGTTTGATGCTCTGACTAGTTGCTCAAAGCTTGGCTCTACTCAGAGCCTTTCTGTGTTATGGGTTAACATACTAATACTAGTTGTATAGGTATGTTGTGGCGACAATGAAAGGTATTACTAGCTATGCTAGGAGAAGTAGGGCAGTAGATGTGTAACATATGTCAGCACAGCTAGCTGGAATTTTGTAAAGAATTATATGTCATTTGTATATCAAACTGATTTCTACAAATGATTGGGTTGAAAAATGTACTTGTAAAGCTGCTTGTGTTAAAAATGTATCAACAGTGTGCTCTGCTGGACAGCAAAGAAAAGTACATGCATTACTGTAACTATTTAAATGTATTTATTGTAACAGAGGATACTGGAAGAGAAGAGGTTAATCTCAATCCACCAGACTTTGAGAAATAGTAAGAAAACATAAATTACTGGGTATAGGCCATAACAATGTTATCTCACAGTCTTGAATGAAGCCATAGATGCGATGTTTGTAAGAAGTATGGTTTATTAGCTCTTATAGGAAGAGTGGAGGTGCTTTATGGTTTTAGGACTTCCAGGAACTGCAACAGATCTTAGCAAGGGTGTGTGTGTGTGTGTGTGTGTGTGTGTGTGTGTGTGTGTGTGTGTGTGTGTGTATTATTGACACCTATGTGATAAATCCTGGTAGCTTCTAGCAATGTGGGGTTGCATGTGAACCAAACATCAGATGACCAGATATATGTGATGTTATTCTGTACAGAAATACAATTTTAATATTAGAGGAGACTGACGTCTCAGGGCCAATCTGTTTCTGGGAACCTGACATAGAAGGACCTCTCACCTACTTCATCTTGCATTACTCTAGAAAGTGACCATGGATAGTAATTCTCTAAATCAGTTAGGATAATACAGTGGGATTAGATAAGTACTGTTTTTCTGTAACTGTGAGTATATTCATCTGTGTTATTTTAATATTTCCTGTAATGAAACTCTGGTGTTTACTGTAAATAGGTATTTAGTATTTACATGTTCTTTTCTTATTATTATTAAATATATTTACACATTCATTGTGGTCGGTCTTTTACAGAATATTTTAATCTCTGAGTGTACTTACATATATTTGGTGACAGCTCCTGAAAGCCTTGCTGTTGATCAAACTACCATTTGTATTAATATTAATTTCACTCAGTATAGTTGGGCACTCTTGCAAAAACCTTAAAGTAGCTGTCTTTGGAGTGTCTGGTGGTGGTGTAGCTACCTTATAGTCTGGGCAGAAGGGGGCATACATAGTAAATCTGTGCCAGCCATTCCCAGGTGTGTGTGTGTGTGTGTGTGTGTGTGTGTGTGTGTGTGTGTGTGTGTGTGTGTGTGTGTGTGTGTGTGTGTGTGTGTGTGTGTGTGTGTGTGTGTGTGTGTGTGTGTGTGTGTGTGTGTGTGTGTGTGAAAATCAAATCTCAAAGAGCCTGTCTGTCAACTTCTTGGGGCATGGACACGAAGCACTGGTTTCACAGAGAGAGCAGTGAAGAACTTGGCTTGGACACCCGGCTAAATTATCAACTCTACAGCTGTGCAAGTGGGGAGTCTTCTGGGGACCTGAAGGGAGACAGATAGAGAAATCCAGATCCCGGACTAAGTGTGTTGCCTGTGCGATCTTAAAGGAAATTCCACTTCATGCAGAGAGCTGCATCTGCAAATACTGGGTGCATCCATTTATGTCCTGAGTTAACATCCCTCTCCAGTGTCAGTGATGAGGATTCAGACTCCTTGATTATTGCCCCAGAGTGGGTACATCACAGCTACTATACAGGGAACTGCTAACCACCCTACTATACAGGGAACTGCTAACCACCAATGAGCAGTGAACAGCTCTGTGAAAATGATCCTAATTTATAGCAGAGAAAAAGGGCTGTAAACTAGCTACTGTGTTCTCTGGCTAATACGTGACTCCACTTAAAGCTCCCTAGAGTGCCTTCTAACTCATGGATGATCCTGGAAATTTTTAATGCAAAAAGTACAGCAAAAGTATCTCTCAAGTACACATTAGCACCAAGCTAAGTCCCTAAAAAGCCCTCTCTCTGATCAAACAAACTCACTTTAAGCCTCTGTATGCAGTTTTCAAGTCAGACTGATCAGGCTACTTTACAACAGTCACTAGAATAGCAGTCTCAGTCTTCCTAATGTAAAAACACACTTTAGTTAGCCAAAAATTGAAAAGTTATCAGCTAACTACAGCACGTAATTGTTACTTTAAGCTCCCTTGTGTGTTTCCCAACTCAGACAGTTCAGGCCACCTTTCTACTCCCACTAGAGTTGCAGTCCCAACCTTCTTAAAGTAAAAGAACACTTTATACAGGGAAAAGTGAAAAGGTATCAGAAAATACATCAAATAACTAACTACAACAAGTAATTCTTACTTTAACACTCCCTGCGCGTTTTCCAACTCAGACAGACCAGGCTACCTTTCTACTCCTACTTGAATAGTGGTTCCAGTCTTCTTATTGTAAAAACACACATGAAAAGGTAGCAGAAACAAGTCTAACAACTAGCAACAAGTAATTGCAAAGCAATTCATAGTCAGACAAGCCAGCAATGAAGAATACATATACTTTAAAGCAATTTAAAAATACATAACTATCTAAGGAAGGGCCTTCCGAGTTTCTTCTGTCAGTAACCAGTAAGGGGAGTAGATGAGATTAGACTGGGTGGAGCTTCTTGGGCCAAGTTATACAGAAGATGAAATTGGGAGGAGCTTCCAAGGCAAGATATACAGTAGGGACGGGCAGCTCAAAAACTGAGGACCCAGTCAGAGCACCTAGGCCAAAAACAGAAAACAAAAGGCACTGCAGACTACAAAAAGGCCTTAACTTCAGATAAAGACCAAACACACACACACAGACAGACACATATACACACACGCACGCACACACACACACACACACACACACACGCACACACGCACGCACGCACGCACACACGCACACACACACACACACACACACACACACACACACACACACACACACACACAACAAGATAAGTGCAGTTATAAGTGTACTGTAAATGTACTTTGAATGCATAATGTAGTCCAAATGCTTTGTTATTAAGCTTGTAGCAGTCCCAAGACTGAGATGACAGACTGCTTGTGTGATGAAAATAGCAGGGTTGCTGGGTTAATTTCCACAGGGTCTTGTTACAACTAGCTACAACAAGCTCAGAGGAACACCTAGGCCCAGCACAGAAACCAAAAAGCAATACATACTGCAAAAATACCTTAAATTACTAGCTTTAACTTCAGATAAAGATAAATAAAACAGACAAAACTGATTTAAATGGTAAGATAAGCACAATTATAATTGTACTGTAAATGTATTTTTCTGAATACAAAATGTAGTCCAAATGCATTGTTATCAAGCTTGTAGCAGTCCCAAGACTGAGAAAGCAGACGGCCTGTGTGATATAAAATACCATGGGGCTGGGTGAATTACCACAGGGTCTACTTAAAACAAGCTACAACAAACTCAGAGAAACATCTAGGCCTCAGCACAGAAACTAAAAAGCAATGCAGACCATTTATAGTAATTTGTGGCCTCAGAAACAAAAAAAAAAGCATCATCATTTGTGTAATTGTGAGGGGTTCAGTAGCAGCAGTGTTTGTTTACATGATGGGATGCTCATTTTCATCTGTGATGTTTGCATTACTGTTTCCAGGAAAACTTGTATATTGCTATACAAGTTATAGGCAACTGCAGGCTGCAAGGTTGCTAATGCATATAGCATAAGTCTTAATGATAGTGACTTGCAATTTTTTTCAACTTTTCCATGAAGTTTTAAGTAATACCATTAAGATAATGAAATGCATGCAGTTAATAAGTGTCCAACTTTCCCAACCAGCATTTTTTAAGCTAGCTTATTTCCCAAACATTCCCCTTTGTTTCTGATTCTGAAATTATAATTTAGTGTTCTCATAGTAGTTCAAGGTTAAATTAATCATACAAATTGCTTAAAGACAGACTAGGTGGCTATGCAAATGATTTTGAACAGGGGCTGTCATGGGAGCTGGATGGTGAGTTGGTCTGGTGCTGTGTCCTACTTGATGCATGTAATCCTGCAGACACTGATCTTGCACTGCTCTAAGATGGGGACCAGGACTTCTATTGAGAGGTTCTGATCTGGGCAGATAAACACTGATGTAGCCTGCATGACCATAAGTCTCAACCTCTTAGAGCAACAAATATGGACAAAGCCATTAATAAAAGTGGGACAAAGGCCCAAAAATAGGTTCATAGGTTCATAGGTAGGTACAAGGCTATCGTCCCTAAGGCCTATACAAGCCTAGCCAAAAAGGTACCCTGTCTTTCGCCACCCAAGAAAATTATTTTCCTGTGCCCATGTTGAGCAGTGCCACAGAGGTGATGCCCTGGGTGAATTTCCTATTTCCCATCCAGTCATCAAGATTTTTCTTGAAGAGTGCTAATGAGGAGCTTTGTTTGATATAAATAGGTAGTTTGTCCCAGAGTATGGGAAGTCTCTGGGACATAAATCTATCCCTCCAGCATGTTCTGTTTATTGTGTTGACAAGGTTTAGGTCCCTAGAGCATGTAGCTCAGAGGGATTAGGATTTCTTTAAGTGGAACATGTCCAACAGATCTGGGTTTGACATAGCTCTGTATGTTAGGCAGAGATTGCCTCTGAGTAGGCGAGATGCGATGGAGTAAAGTTGGAGTTTTTTGAGATGGTCTGCATAGGTCATCTGTTTGAGGATGGCAATCCTCTTTGTGAGGTATTTCTGTGGCCTTTCCAGTTGTTGTAGATGTCTTGTGAGGTACATACCAAAAGGAACGTTGTACTCTATAATGGGTCTAATGTGTGATGAGTAGAGGGGAACAATGACCTCTTTTTTCCTGGATGAGAAACCTTTTGTGATGAGGTGTGCCAAGTAGAAGGATTTCCTGACTGCTGTGGTGATGTGATTATCAAAGGTGAGACTACTGTCCAGCTGTGTCCCAAGATCTCTTATCACACTTTTGGTGTTTGACTACCACCTATGTAGTAGCGCATGGGTACAGAGTTTTTACCAAAGGGGATGACAATGCACTTTTTGACATTGAGCTTGAGGCCACAGCTTTGAAACCAGGCATCTGTCTCAGTGAGGCCCTTTTGTAGAATGTCCACATCGTTAGGAGTTTTAATTATGGCTCCTAGTTTGCAGTCATCTGTGAACTTTATTAGCCAAAGACCTTCTGTGTTTGCCTGTACTTTAGAAAAGTAGATACCAAACAGGAGAGGACCCAGGACTGATCCTTGTGGTACTCCACTTGTCACTGGTCTGAAGTCGTATTTGGAATCTGCTACTTTCACAGTGTGGGTTCTGTCAGTGAGGGACAATTTTTTTGAATATTGTTCTAACAAACATAAGTTGATAGAATAACAGGTTGTGCATTAGCATGAGTTTTCTGAAGGGTATGAAGTCTGAAACTCAAATGCCTGTCATTATTTTCTAACTTCAGTCTTGATTTCTCACTAATTTGCTAGAAAATCACAGTTTTATGAAAAACAGACCAAACATTTGAGGCACAAATCTGGACATTCTGCAAAAATCTATACAGTTGAGAGGTATGTGCATGACATCTGTTCCGCCTTTTCTCCCATACTAATTATAGCACTTTGTTGAGAAGCACTTGTAATGTCCTCTGATCTGCTCCCATCTGTCCAGACAATATCCCTTCCTCTGACCCATTCAAGCCTTACTCCTAATTAATTCTGGTATAGCCTTACTAGTGTACAAAGGGAGGTGGCCACAGATATTTGATGTGTCACCATATTACACATCAGTGTGATCAGACCATTTTCCCTACTTTCTGCCTTTTCATATAGTGCTGGAAATTCTCAGATATTCCCTGAAGGACTCTGACCATTTCCTGCTGGCTTACTGTGGCACTGCTCTGATCCCTGACAATGAAATGGCACATTTGCTGCTGGGCAGCTAATACTTTACTTTCCAAGGGTAATTGTAAGAAATTCCCATTCCTGGCTCCCCTTTGTGGACTGTGGACATTGTTACCTCTGAATGTCTATCATCATCCTGAAAGCCATCATTTCTGTTTGGAGGTACTGGACTAGTAGTAGGGTTTTCTTCATGTACAAGTGTTAATGTAATGTCAGTTTGTGCCTGTGTGTGCGAAGTATTGTCACTTTCTGCAGAATTACTAACATGATATGGGGTGTCAGATTCTACCATTAAACTTGCGGACTGTATGCCATTTCTCTCAGGCTGTCTCATAAATATAACTATGTTATCATCATTAGCGGCAGTAGCAGCAATTCTGCTGTTGATATCATACACATTTATTGGCGTATTGGAACTCTTTGTTTCAGCAGCTGACCCTGTAAAAAATTATTTAAAACATTAATAATAACGTTACTAATAAGGAGCTGGCATACAGTATTCTTACTAAGGAGGTGAGGTGAGGGGGACACTTACCATGCACACTGCCTCCATTGACATATTTGCTGAGGTTGATGGTTTGCCTATTAATAAAAGTTATCATGCTTTTAAAATGATCATTTCATGTTTGCATTCAATATTAGTATTTTGTACTGATTTTAAACCACACTTCCTTAATAAAATATGTTGCTGCTTTTGACATTGGTAATAATCAGTATCCACACAACCTTTAATGATTCCAGTGCCATTGTCTTATATTTCATAATCATCCCCATGATGGGAAAGGATGTATTCCTCATCTGGTGTTAATGGAATAAATGTTGAAGGCTTCCCCCCAGAAGTGCTATGGGCAATTGCATTCTGCCTCACCTTACCTCTAGCATGCCTAGACTACAAAAAAATCATGTAATACTATCCCACACCATACACTGACTGATTGCATTATTACCATGAAATAATGGCAAACCACTTTGCAGTTACACCATGATAAAGGACAAATTGTTATTCCAGGGATAACATTTCAAGGGGGACTATTCCAGGTGACTCTCTGTCACCATTGCTCTTCTGCCTTGCCCTTAACCCATTAAGCTCTTTACTTAACAGCTTAGGTCACGGCTGTAATTTGGCTTCCAGAAAACAACAAAGTGTAAAGACTTCTCATCTTCTTTTCTGGATGATTGAAAACTGCATAGTTCAACAGATGAGGATCTGAAAGCACAACTGCAAGTGGTCAAAACTTTTTCAGATGATATAAGAATGCGATTTGGTATTGATAAATGTGCAAAAGCAACCTTTAAAGCAGGAAAGCTGCAGCACCAAGAAAACATCAGTTTGGGACAAGAATGTGATATAAAAGAATGAGCAGGAAGGAGTGCATAAATATTTGGGAAATGATGAAAGATCAACAATAAAATATGAACAAAGGCGAATAAAACTAATTAGGAATATTTTAGAAGACTAAAATTAATACTGAAAACAGCGCTGACATCTAGGAACAAAGTCCAAACCAATTTTCTCTTCCTCTCCTAACTTCCAGTTTTGGAGTTATTGACTGGCCCCAAGAGGTGCTGGATTGGTTGGACTAGAAAACAAGAATGGTAATTCATGCTTATCAAGTGATTTATAAAAATCAGTGTATTCCAAGACTATATATTCCCCATTCTGAAGTAGGTATGAGGCTCCTCAAAATGATTACATGTAGAGATCTGTAATTGTAGGACTGCTTACATATCTGCTGACTTCACAAGATCCTAATGTAGTGAAAGTTTTAAAACATGAGGAGAATAAGTCTAAGATGACTTCCCTGCTTAGTATAGCAGAAGCATATGTGTCATGTGGGAATGGAAATCAAACCAGAATTAGATTAAAATCAGGCAGCAACTGAATGTGCCAAAAATAAAGAATATAAGGTGAATATCAGATAAAAATGCAAAAAATATGGAAAATGTATAAATATTGTTGCAGGTATAGAAAACTCTTGGAGCAATCTCATGTTGATCAGGATCGAACACAGGAATGGTTAAGGAAAGGAAAATTTAAACTAAAAGATGAAAGGCTAATATCAGTGGCCCAAGACATTGGACTACATGCACGTTGGTTTGCAAATTCCATTGAACATGTAGAAGAAACAGACAAATGTAGATTTTGTAAAACAGAATTGGAAACAGTTGCACATCTTGTTGCTGGTTGTGATATACTAATGCAAGAAGGACTGTATAATGTAAAACATAATAATGTGGCAAGGCTGTTGCATTGGGGATTGTGCAAACATTGTAATACTGAAGTAGGTGAGAAACACTGGAGACATGATCTTCAAAGCATTATAGAAAATAATGAGGTTTATATCACATAGGATCACCCATTACCAACCGTTCAAAAAATATATGCAAAAAACCCCAGATACAGTAGTCCATGAAAAGAAGACAAAAGTAGCACGGATCATTGAAATTGCTACGCCCAGTGATTACACTGTCTTATGTACAGACAGATACACAAAGTCATAAAATACCAGGATTTGGAGGCAGAAATGAGGGCATTATGGAATAAGGATACTCAGACACTTCCAATACTAGGAGGAGCAATGGTCTTATAAAAAATAATTTACAATCATACTTTGATATGTTACCGATACGTGTAAGTCTATGTGAAGTGCAGAAGGAGTCATTACTGGTCATATTGTGGGGGCTGTGAAGACAACTTCTAGATAACATCAAATATTGAAACAATAATAATTTCATGAATTTTAATCATGCTTTGACTTAGGAATGGGGTCCATTCCCATCATGGTGTTAGAAACCCAAAAGACTTGAGAAATTAAAAAAAAAACAAAGAGAGAGGATGTATTCATCTCTCAGTGTTAATGGAATAATTGTTGGAGGCCTCCCCTAGAAGTGCTATGGGCAATTGCATTCTGCCTCACTTTGCTTCTGGCATATACTATCATATCATTTGCCTCTTCTTATACGGTGCTACTATGTGATCTCTTCCATCAATTGAATTAATATCCAGGACAACTTGATTCCAGGATTTTGTCCTCTCAGCTTGTTTGATACCCACTTTACCAAATAAATGCTTACCATATGTCTTTCAAGCTGCCATAACTATGTGGTTTTCCTCAAGGCTGAAGTCATCCTTTCTCTGTTTTGATCACTTGTTATGCATATTACTGCACATGAAAAAATATGCCACAGTCATACACAAAAACACTTGATGTACTCATCATTAAAATAACGCAACAATGAAAGCATGCCTGTCATCCTCATGAAACAAGTAAGTGATGGTAACCTCATAAGTAAATGTGTGGTATATTAGTGTCTGCAGTCTCATTAAAACATTCAGAACAGTACAGCAATCAGTTTATTTCAGATGCATCCTTGCTTTATCCCCTGCCATTGTCCTGTAATTAATACTGTCATTTTTCGAATGACACTCAGAAATCACCAAGTAGACATAAATGTATGTTGAACAAACCACTCAGGCTTACTAATAAATTACTTCATAAATACATATGCTCTTTTCTACATTAATATATATTTTTAAATGTCTGTAAAACCAGTAAATAACACCAAAAACAAATGTATTTTTTCACTGATCAATAATAATTTCCACTAATGCCGTCATGATTTTCAACTTACAAATGACAGCTTCATTAAAACCATCAGACTTTGCCCCCCTGCCAATTAAAAGTTAACATGTCATGAAGTAAACTTTCTAATTTTCTCCAGTTTTGAAGTGTTTCATCTAAATTATTGTTATTTGTATTATTTTTTTCTTACTTTAAGCAGTATGTGAATTACAAAGTCATGTGCCACCTAACTCTACTGATCGCAGGTTGACATGGTGGTATTAAATTTTTCTTTGTAAATTCAGGGTCATTTCTGTGTTTAAGCTATTGCTCACTTATCTATATGAATCACATTAGTCTATGAACACATATGGCCACTTATCCATGTAAATCGATCTTCAGCTCATGAATGCAGGCCCAGACTGGCATGGACATACTGCAGACAGCTCCACAATGTGCAGCACTACTCAGCTGTCCATGGTAATGCAAGGATATCCCCAAAATGAACCTGAGCATGTCTAACCAATCTTTCCTTGGTTTGTGATTTACTGTGGAGTTGACTGGTAAGAGAAGTGACGTAAAGGAATCACAACTTTTGTCTGGTTTGCAGAACTGCATGGTTAGAACAACTTTATTTTACTTAATTCATTATTTAGCTGTATATTGCTGGTGTGATTTTTTTTGTAATAGACATTGATTTTAGCTATCTGAATCCTCTGGTTACTGTTTTTTATTATTCTTTTCTTTTTCAATATTTTATTCAGTTTAAGCTTAATATGGATTCTTTAAATGAGTATGCAATGAACAATTTGCTAATGCACAAATATCTTTACAGTGTAATAAATGCTATGCATATTTAAAGGTAACAGCTGATAACACTGGTATTTTGTGTTCCTCATGTCAAGAGTTGGATGATTTGCTTACCAATCTTAGAAGTACATCTATACTTAATGATGATGATTGCACTTGTGCAATTGGCATGGCTTGGAGAACTGTTGTATCATATATTAATGACTGGACAGAGGAAATAAATAATGTTAGGCATAGAACAAATAGAACACATTTAGGAAATTATGCATCTATTTTCTGCAAAGATCATTCAACCCCTGTGAAACAAGATGATGCCCCTGACAACTTTAGAATTCTGGATGAAACTATTCAGCAACGTGAGGATCTAAATTGTTTAGAAGGAAACAAAAAAAAAAAAGAAAGGAAGAAGTTCACAACAAATAACAAGGAAGTAAAACAAACGGATTAATGTCTGTAAAGGAAAGAGAACATGTAGTAAAAAAGGACACTGCTTTGTTATGCAACATGCAGGTTACAGGGAATGATGATATTTTTCTATCAGAAAACCTTCAGTCTACAGAAAAAGGCATAATTTTTCCAACAGAGAAGGTAGAAAAAAGAGGCAAGGGACAGGTGAAAAGGAATAAATCACAACTGAATGTGGAAGGACTGAAGAACATTACTGTAAGAAAAAAGAAGAGAAAGAGATGCTGACTACATGGCTCAAGCTGTGGATTTACAATACCAGCTGGATGAGAATTTAATATGCAATGAAAACAAATAAGACTAATGGTGATGAAGATCTATCCTTCATAGCAATTGATAGAACAGATATTACTGTATTAGAGACTGAAGATTCTTCAAAGCTGGTCAGGAAAGATATTGTTGTAATTGGAGACTCAGTTATTAGAGGAACTGATACTTATATATGCAGAGAAGCGAATGCACATCGAATAGTGTTATGCTTGTTATGCTTGTCAGGAGCAAAAATAGAAGATGTGAGACAAGCCTCGGAATGACTTAATGTAAGGAAGTACGGATCTGTTTTTATTCATGTTGGTACAAATAATGTCATCCGCAAGGATTCTCTGACTTAGTAGGGAACTGACAGCCCTCTTAGATAGTATAGCTTGTACTGGTGTTAGGACTTATTTTTCACAAATCACCTATAGAAAGGATAATCAGGTCACTGTGAATGAGAAGATTTTTTGGATAAACACCTACATGGAAAAAATGTTCCTGTTTTAAAAAATGGAAATGTGTAGAGCATCCAGGCCTAGTTTTGGGCACATGTGTTCAGACCGGATGGCATGCATTTGTCAAGATCAATGAAGAGAATTTTTGCAGCAGATATTTTAAAATATTTGAAAAACACTAGGCAGGATTTTTGCCAGGTCAAAAATTTAACAGTTCACAGATAGCAACATTTGATGCATTTCTGATGGTTGTTAATGCTAGAAGCATTAATAATAAAGTTTTCTTATTAGAAAATTTGCTATGTTCCCACAAGATTGATGTTGTTATTGTTTGTGAAACATGGTTAAAGAACAATGACTGAAAACCAGTTCTGTCAGGGTATAAATGTTTTTACTGTAACAGACATTCTAACAACAAAAATCAGGTGGAGGTGTTATGATATGGATTAAAGATAATTATGAGATATGTAATTTTTACATGTTCAGTGATAACACCAATACTATAGACTGTGTAACTGTCACAATAAAGACAACCCTGGGACATATAATAATTGTTGGGGTGTATAGACCACCAAAGTCAAGTGCAGATGATCTAGAGGAATTCATACATTTCTTACATGAAACACAGGAGGGAAGAATAATATTAGCTGAGGACTTAAATTTATCAGGAACATACGAGAATAATATTGATTCTACAATGTTAGTAAGGAAATTATTCACAACATATATTAAGGAACAACAATTGCTTTAGATTGTAAAGAAATCTACCAGGGGACGGAACATACTAGACATTGTTTGTGTTCCTAAAGAAATTACTGTTACTTCAAGTCAAATTTTACCACCATTGACATGCAGTGATCATAGACTTATAAAGGATAATTTGCTCCTAGATAATTCTGCCAAACTGAAATCTAAACCAATGCACAGAAGCTTAATTACAGATTATATGAAAGCAAAACAGTCACTATGTAAAACTAACTGGAGTGAGGTGACCAGTAGAAAAACTGCAGATGGAATGTGAAAAGTTTTGAAAGAGAAATTGTTTGAGTGCAAAAAATCAAAAATAAAATGTTTAACATCAGGATCTAGGCATACAACATCAAGGGGGTATATTTCCGTAAGAACAAAATATCTGATTAAGGTGAGAGACAAAACTATAAGAAATGGAAGAGAGTTCGATCAACAACTTTGAAAACTGAAACAAACAAGCTGGACAAGCAGATTAAGCATAGTGTGAGACAAAATCAAGAAAAATTGAAGAAAATGTATATAAAGATATTGAGCATAATAGGAAACCTTTTTATAGATACATAAGATGTGGAAGGAGTAAAGACACACAAATTGATAAACTGTTTGCAGATTCTAAAATGTATTCTCAGACACAACAGATTATAGATATATTTTCAAAATCTTATGCAAAGCAGTTTGGCTCCACAATAGGGGTGGTAATTTGTCCTAGTGACATCCAGGTAACCCCAGATACTGGAGTCAAATTAGATTAAATTGAAAAAGAACTGTGCAGACTGAATCCAAACAAAAGATTAGGGAGGTAATGGAATTAATAACAATGACTTGAGAACACTTCAGCAAGAACTCATGGTACCATTATATCTATTATTCAGTAGGTCATATAAATATGGGGAGATTCCAAATGACTGGAGACGTGCTTATTAAAACTGTCTTCAAGGGGAAAGGGAAGTAGGACAAACCCTGAGTCATATAGACCTTTAAGTCTACTTTCATGTTATAGAAAAATAATGGAGAAGGTAATATTAGTTAAGTTATTGTCAGAACTGGATAGGTTGGGACTTGAAACCATATATGAGCATGCATATGTTGAAAACAGATGTATTACCACCTGTAACATAATGTTCTATAACTATATAATAACAGCTATGAATGACAAATTGTGCTGTGATGTAATTTATATAGATTTAACTTCAGCATTTGACATGGTCATGCAAAAAACACTGATCAATAAATTAATACAACTAGGTATTGATGTACTCTTGATAAGATGGATAGCTGCATGGCTTACAAATAAGACATGGCAAGTATCATACAGCAACCTGACAGGTGAAAGCCTTGGTTACATTCAGGGTGTCCCACAGGGCTCTGTCCTAGGCCCTTACTTGTTTAGATTGTATCTTTCAGAGCTGACTTTTTCAACTGAGGTATTCTACTGTCTATATGCAGATGACCTGAAATTTGTTAAACTGATTACATGTGTTACAGCTAATGCATGTCTATAAAATAACTTGACTGAATTAACCATTTGGGTATGGGAGAATAATATGCTGATAATTACATCAAAAACTAAGCATATGAGATTTGGCAGACATAAATTGAAAGGTAAATATTTAACACAGCACACAGTGATTGAAACTGTATTCTCATTTAACGACCTGGATATATTGGTAGATTCAGCTATGGGTTTTTCTAATCATATCAACCAATTGGTTAATGATAGCTATAGAACTATAGGCTGTATAAAAAATTTATAAAGTCTAGGAAATCAAAAATGATGAAATCATTGTTAATTAGTTACATTAGACCCAAACTTGAGTATGGAATAACAACATGAAAACCCTATAAAAAAACAAGCATGAGTAAACTGGAAAGAAAATAGCTGAAATATACCAAGAGCATCCATGGATGTGAAAATTTAATTTATTATGAAAGACTAAAATATCTGAGCTTGTACAGTGTCTCATAAATATCTTTGAGGAGATCTTATTCAAGTATATAGGGCATTTAGCGACAACTACCTCTGGGAATGTTTGAGGTTATCAAAAAGTACTAGAGAATCATCAGACAACCTATGCAGAATATTATATAGGAATGAGAAGTGTACTAATTGGTTCTCTGACAGAGTAGCCGATGCATGAAACAGACTACCTAATTACATTAAAGCGAGTACTAGTTTAGATATTTTTAAGAACAGCCTGGACGCTTATTATGGGAATGAGTGTTTTGGTAAACTGACAAGCCAGAAGGGCATTAATTGACGTGCTTGAAATATTTGTATGTATGTATGTATGTATGTAAAATGAAGTCAGAATATACGTAGAAAAATCCAAACGGTGTTATCTGAATGACAGTTTTCACCAACATGAAGTGTAATCCCTGCCCATCTAATGTAACCTGTCACACCTTAGTACCTTAAATCACTCAACACTTTATAAAACTTATACTTAATAGACCTAATATTTATTTTTACAATCCCCCTTGAAAAGATATACTGCTGCTATATGGCATGAGGCATATATAAATGACATTTAGGTGTAATACTCCAATAATTACATTTTATGCAATGACCAGCAACAGAAGCAATTGTAAATCATATACATAACAATCATTCAATATATTTAATTTTTAATTCAGCATGTAAGTGATATGTGAATGGTTTCTTTGAAGAAAAAACATGTATGTGACAAAGCATTTTTGGTTAAACCAAACTTGCCAGTAATATCAATACCTGGTCTAATCCCCTGCTAGTTAACTGGTTTTGTTAAAGTGGTGTCATACTCCAGAGGGAGTGATTCTGAACTTGCAAACTACAGTTCTGTTCATACTTTCTTTACTCTGGTTCTGGTACTTCACGTCATGGCATCACATGTGAAGGCACAAGGCTGCTCTCCAAGACCCTTATTATGATCTACCTTCTCATGGAACCATATGAAGATAAGTTTGAGCTGTGCACATGAGGTAGTACCTGGAATAAAAAAAAACTGATATCTGGTAGATGTTGGGTGACCACCTCTCATCTCTGACAGGTATCACCAGCTCCAACCAATAATGCCGTCACTGATATGATGACATGCAGAAGTATAGGAGAGACCAGTTGGCTGAGATGGTAAACTAGGCAGTGGAGAGAAGGCCACAGTTCTATCGTAAGTGCAATTTTTGTATTGGTTGCTTTTTTTATTGGCTCATATTCAACATAAAAAAGTACAACAAATTTGCATGAATAGAGGTCTTTGATGAAAAAGATATGTGTAACTGCCAATAGTATCGGTTATGCTATTATGATAATGCAAAGAAAATCATAAACATATGTATACACATAAATGCACAGTTTAAAATATATGTTGGTTATGTGCTAACATAATATTCTGAATAAATGCAAATGTAACTATGTATACTTAATAATCTGCATATAACGCTCTGTAATCAAAGATATACATGGGCTGGATTACAAGAAGTACCTGTTCATGTATTTATGAAGACTGAAAAAAATGCAGTTATACATAACTAATTTAATTTATTATTGCATAAAATGAATTACCATTTAGATTACATGCAGTTAAATTAGGTAAACAAATTATATTGTTTGTTTAGGGCACAGAAATATTAGTATAATAATTGCTTAACAGTCATTTGTTCAAAAGTATTGTAAGTGCACATGCAACATGGCTGAAATCTTCACACCCTAGTCAGAATGGAGGTTGGTTGAGGAGGGGGAATTGCTGTGCCAAGTGAATGACCACGACATACTTTACTGAGAAATGACTCTTTTTGTTTTACTTCTACATTACCCATCAAATCACATATATTTGTACAGTAGAGGAAATGAAAACTTCCAATAATTGCAACATTTCTACCTGAACACAGTGTTACATGCACACCATAGTGTTTTGAAAACAACATTCCACCCACATTGAATAAATTACTTTTTAACTTGCATTAAAGGGAAAGATCTTCACAATCTATGCATTCACACAGTCATACAAATGTAAAGAAAAAAAATAGTAGGGCAGTGAATGGATTGCCTTGTGTATATTGAAGACACAAATTGTCTTATGTCTTATGTTTACAGCTGAGGAAAGGATAAGGTATAATAAAAGACAGCAGGAAAGAAGATTAGCTACATTCATAGAATCCACTGGTAAGAATGACTAAAGTTCCATGCAATGGTATTTCTTTAACTGATTTTATTACTATATTTGTATAAATCTACAGCACAAAAGCACAAATATACACCAGATAAATAGCCTGCTCCACAGAACAACCAACAGAAAAAGCATAAAATGGAGCAGAATAAAACAATGGCCAACAGTCATAAAAGTAAAACGTCTTTAATGGAATCCAAATGTAAGCAGTTTAAATGTAATTTACATATTATATAGATGCATATACTAAATAGGTAATGTGGTTATAGCTACATATTTTATTATATAGCCTTGAATTTAACTAGTCTTAGTGTATGCATTTAGTACTAATTGTTTTTGCAGTAGCAATGATGGTGTTCCTTTAAAAGTGCAGCAAGCAAACCGGAAGGTAGTGCAGTTGAATGTTAAGCACTGTATTTAAGGGATGAAGGTTTTTGACTAATAGTATCATCTGAAGAAGCAGTCCATGTAACTGTGAAAGCGCTTATGTTTGGATTCCATTAAAGATGTTTTACATTTATAACGGCTGGCTATGGTTTTATTCTTTTATTCTGCTGTTATTATTGCGATTTCAACTACCCCACCATTAACTGAGAAAACTATTGTGTACCAACTCCTTAGCTCAACGCTTTCTGGAATTCATAAACTACAATGCCCTGGATCAACTTATCCACACCCCCACCAGGGGCAACAATATCCTAGACCTAGTCATTACCAACATGAGTGACCGGTGTTCCACAACTAAAGTCAACTCCTCATTGGTCCAATCCAACCATAAGCTAACCACCCTTGATATCCACATCCTGTCCCCAACCCCTATTAAGGAAACCACAGTAAAAAATTTCTCCAAAGCCAACTTCATGCTTCTTAAGACAGAAATGGTGAACTTCATGACACCCATGCAGATGGACAATACACTAACAACTGCTGAATCCTACACAAATGCACTCTATAAGCACTTACACAAGTGCATGGATCATGCTATCCCAAACAGAACCAAGATGCTATCCTCCAAAAAAAGGAAGACAATCTGATGGTCCCTTGCCATAAACAAACTGTACAACAGAAGTAAGTAACTGTTGCAAAAGAGAGTAGAGGAGCTCCCTGGACAGCCTCAGTAAGAAGATGAGATCCCTTATAAGATCCTCCAAAGCTAGCTATGAAAACAAAATTGCCACTAATTCTAAGGACAACCACAAAGCATTCTATAGCTATGTTAAGAATCTCAATGGCAACACCCAGATCTGCTCTGAGTTACAGCACAAAGGCACGAAAATTACAGAACCAACTGATATTGCCAACATCCTGGCAGTAGGTTCAGTGCTAACTTATCCCCCCTCACCCCCTAAAGGACCCATAGCTATACAGGAAGAATGCAGAGTCCCTATAATCACAACTACACAGGTAAAAGCTGCATTCTCTAAAGCCAAAAACACAGCATCCATGGGACCGGACAACATTCCAGACTACGTTTTACATGAACTTCAGAACGAACTGGCTGCCCACTTAAGCACCATGTTCAATAATAGCCTTGCATCAGGCTTTGTGCCCACTGAATGGTGCACAGCAACAGTTATCCCACTCCACAAAAGGGGAGCCATCACTGATCCCGGGAACTATCGACCTATTAGCCTGACGAGCCTGGTCTGCAAGGCCATGGAATGTATCATCATGGAACTCAGAAACAAAGACATTGGTAACCTCCAAACTCTGGATCCCACCATGTTCAGGTTTGTGGAAGGCAGATCATGCCTTCTGAATCTGATCGACTTCTTTGAGGCAGTCACCAAAGCCGTAGATGAGGGTAAGGTGGTTCACACAGCCTGTCTTGATCTCGCCAAGGCTTTCGACCCCCATCCCCCATTCTGGAATTATAGCTAAACTCACTAAACTAGGTATAAATCCCTACATCACAAGATGGGTTGCCAGCTGGCTCACTGACAAAACCCACACTGTAAAAGTTGCAGTCTCCAAATCTGACCTCAAAGCAGTGACAAGTGGAGTATCACAGGGTTCCGTCCTGGGGCCTCTCCTGGTAGGTATCTACTTCTCTGAAGTGCAGGCTAACTCAGAAGGCATCTGACTAATGAAGTTCACAGATAACTGCAAACTAGGAGCCATAGTCAAGTCCTCAAATGATGTGGACATCCTACAGAAGGGCCTCGCTGAGACAGATGCCTGGTGTCAGAGCCATGGCCTCAAGCTCAATGCCAAAAAGTGCAGTGTCATCCCCTTTGGTAAAAACTATGTACCCATGAACTACCACATAGGCAGCAATCTACTTAACACCAAATGTCTGATAAGAGACCTTGTGACCCAGGTGGACAGTAGTCTCTCCTTTGATAGTCACATCGCCACAGTAGTCAGGAAGTCCTTCTATGTGGCACACCTCATCATAAAAGGGTTCTCATACAGGAAAAAAGAGGTCATTGTTCCCTTCTACTCGACACTCGTTAGACCCATTATAGAGTACAACGTCCCTTATGGAATGTACCTCACAAGACATCTGCAGTAGCTGGAAAGGCCACAGAAGTACCTCACAAAGAGGATTACTGGCCTCAAACAAATGCCCTACACTGACTGCCTCAAAATACTCCAGCTTTACTCTGTAGCATATTGCCTACTTCGAGGTAATCTCTGCCTAACATATAAAGCTATGTCAAACCCAGAGCTGCTGGACATGCTACACCTAAAGAAATCCCAATACCTCCGAGCTACATGCTCTAGGGACCTAAACCTTGTCAAAACAATAAACAGGACATACTGGAGGGATAGATTCCTGTCCCAGAGACTTCCCATACTCTGGAACAGGCTACCCATCTATGTCAAGCAAAGTTCTTCATTAGCACTCTTCAAGAAAAATCTTGATGAATGGATGGGAAATAGGAAATACACCCCGGGGATCACTTCTGTGTCTCTGCTCGACAGTGACACAGGAAAATAGCTTTCTTGGGTGGCATAAGCTAGGGAACCTTGTTGGCTGGGATTACGTAGGCCCTTGGGCGGATAGCCTAGTACCTACCTATGAACCTATGAACCTCTATAGGTATATGTGTATCTATCTATCTATCTATCTATCTATCTATCTGTCTGTCTATATATATATATATATATATATATATATATATATATATATATATATATATATATATAGCGAGAGAAAGAGAGAGAGAGGAAGACAGATCATATAGATATATCTTTATCAACTGTCTATATATCTGTATATATATATATATATATATCTATATATATATATATATACACACAGAGAGAGAGAGAGAGAGATCTATATAGTGAGAGAGATATAGAATTATAACTAAATATAAATATAATTATAGATATAGAGCTATGCATTTATATATATATATATATATATATATATATATATATATATATATATATATATATATATATATTTATATAAGTCCTCTGCATCTTATCAAATGCTTATGTCCGAGTTTGTGTATATTAGGGTCAGGGTTGAGCCCCCTTCCCTCTTTAGTAATGGGTGTTAACCCTAATCCTAATGCTGCCCCTTCCCTTAACCATAACCCTACACCTTACCTTCATAAAAACCTTCCCCCAACACTGCAACTATTTAGACGTATTTGAGGCTAATGTTATGTGGGAGGGTTAGTGTTAATTTTGGGAGAGGAAACAGTTTTCCTTTCTTGATTTTATTACATTCAATATTTTTTTTGTTTTCAGTGTTGTGTATGTTTAAACTTTTTTGCCAGTGTGCTTTCAATTTGACATTAAATCAGTTTGATCATACACAATAGAACAATATCTGTCTGTCTATATATATATATATATATATATATATATACATATATATATATATATATATATATATATATATATATATATATATATATATATATATATATATATATATATATATATATATATATATATATATATATATATATATATATGGGACTACCTTGTATGAATGAAATTACGTTTCGTCAAATTTTACTTAGCCGACTCTACTTCTCCAAAACTGCATTTACCCGAAAGCATGGGCTGCCAAAATCCTTTCCCTGTGAAAGGAACCACTTGGCCACCAGGGAAAAAAAAAACTAAATGGAGTAAAAGTAAACCCACCAAAGTGGAGGGCTTTACCTCCCACACCCTCCCTACTTAAATATGCCAACTCTGAGATTGCACTACACTGAAGAGAGGGCAAAGTTCACCATGGTGGCCAAGTTGTTCCTTGTGTGTGAGTGTGTGTGTGTGTGTGTGTGTGTGTGTGTGTGTGTGTGTGTGTGTGTGTGTGTGTGTGTGTGTGCGCGCGCATTTAGTTAGGTAGATACATAGACAGACAGACAGATAGATAGATAGATAGATAGATAGATAGATAGATAGATAGATATAAAGATAGATTTATTTAATTAACCTTTCTTAATTAGAAGAGGGCATTCATTACATTATTGATGCCAAGACTGACACATACTATATGCCAGTATATAACTGCAGTGCTCTCTCTTAAACTATTTTTTTCAATTTGCATAAAAGGTATGCACCACTTAGTATAAATACATGCAGTAATATCATTACATTACTGTAAACAAGAGTGAGAGATATGTTAGTGTATAACTGCAGTAGTTTAACATAAACTGCTTTCTTTAATGGTTATAAGTGAATATTTATACAGCATTCTAGCTGAAAGAACTGCAGTGAATTCATTACATTACTGCAAGCAACTTTAACAGATAAACCACATTATTTTGTCTTTAGGTGATTATTTTCAATATTTAGAAAGGGCGTTTTTAGTACTGTATTGGACATCGGACATAGAAACATGTATACAACTTTAGTGGAACACACTGTCCTTCCAAGTACTCGTAAGCACTTCCCATATGAATTCATCTGATGTATGCACAAGCACTTTTCATATCCTTTCTCCCAAGTACACATAAGCACTTCCCAATGATTATCTCTACTGTATGTATAAGTACTTACCATGCAAACATTGTACTTCAATAAAGAGTTATGTAAAATTGTTTTAAGAAATTAAATGCCATGTAACATAATATGTGGATTTATTATGCACTTTCTCTTTTGCCCCAGCACCTTTTTTTCTCTGTTTTTATTATTTTAATTATATATTGCTTTCTCCTTTATTATTTTTTTTTATCCCCAATTTAACCTCCCACATTAGTGAGCGTTCAACATTTGCCCTTCCAGAGACATCCTCACAGGGTTTGGCAGTGGCACTGGTCCAGCAGGCACCCGAGCATGTGGCAGCCTGGCAAGCCTCACTGAAAGGGGGCTTCAGAACTTGGTAGATAATGTACTGGAGTAGACAGTGGAAAGATGGATTTAGCCAGTCAAAGCCTCTGTTCAGCACGTTCAAGACATGCTATCCCAGTTGGTGCCAACCACTTCACCACCCCTCAACATTGGGGTCCTACATACACTGCACCACTATCTGGCAGTGGAAGCATTTGAGGTCTTTTAGACTGGGAACTCCTGCACCATCTCTTCATCAGCCTTTATTTCCTTCTCCTTTGCATTTACCTTCTTACCTTTTGCCCACCTACACTACCCTATCATAAATACGCACTTAAAAAATAGGGAGTCATAGAATCATAGGAGCTTACTAGGCTATCAACCCAGAGGTCATTTCAAGCCTAGCCATTTCATCCCAATGTAATACCATAGATACTCTAGTCAATACCCAAGATTATATTTATTAATGACTGTCCATGTCCAGGAGGGTTGTGGGCGCTATCCCCTGTAAGTTCATAGGTTCATAGGTTCATACTAGTCTATCTGCCCTAGGGCATTTATAAGCCTAGCCAGAGTGTGTGTGGCTTTCACCACTCCTTAGGATGAGAATACTATACCCATTAGTTTGCTGTGCCTCTGTCCAGCAGTGACACAGAGATGATTCCCGGGGTAAACCTACAATCTCCCATCCACTCGTCAAGATTTCTCTTGAACAGAGTCAGTGAGGGGCTCTGCCTCACATGGACTGGGATTCTGTTCCATAGTGTAGGGAGTCTCTGGGTGATGAATCTGTCCCTCCAGCATGCCCTATTTTTATCCGTGTTGAGGTTTAAGTCTCTTGCTCTCGTGGCTCTGGTGGGATTTGGATTTTTGAGGTGGAGCATGTCTATTAATGCCGGGTCGGACATGGCCTTCTATGGCAGGCACAGATCACCTCTGAGGAGGCGGCATGCCACTGAATAGAGCTGGAGTTTCTTCAGTCGGGCAGCATATGACATATGTTTGAGCCCTTTATCCTTTTGGTGAGGAACTTTTGGGGTCTTTCCTACTGCTGCAGGTGTCGGGTAAGGTACATTCCCAATGGGGCATTGTACTCAATCATTGGCCTGATAAGTGAAGAATACAGGGGTACAATGACCTCTCCTGATCTGGATGTGAATCCCTTCATGATCAGGTGGGCTATGTAGAAGGTCTTCCTAACCACTTTGCCAATCTGAGTCTCAAATGACAGCTTACTGTCAACTTGGGTCCCCAGGTCCCTGATAACTTCTTCTGTGTTTAATGGATTACCACCTATGTGGTAATTAGGGGTTACCTTGTTTTTCCCAAAGGGTAGGACTATACATTTTATGGCATTTAGCTTAAGGCCATGGTTCTGGCACCAGTTATCCATTTCTATGAGACCTCTCTGGAGGATGTCTGTGTCTGAATGAGTGTCAATTATGGTGCCCAGTTTGCAGTCATCTGCACATTTTATCAGCCACAATCCCCCTATGTTTGCCTGCACTTCAGAAAAATAAATGCCCAAAAGAGGGGCCCAGGACTGAGCCCTGTGGGACACCACTTGTAACTGGCTTAGAGTCTGACATGGCACCAGCAACTCTAACCCTGTGTGTTCTGTTCTTGAGCCAGTTTGCAACCCATCTTGTGACATATGGGTTTACATCTAAGCTGGTGAGCTTTTCTATGATGCCCGAGTGGGGTATTGTGTCGAAGGCTTTTGCTAGGTCAAGGTAGGCTGTGTGAACTGCCTTACCCTCATCAATGGCCTTAGTGACTGTTTCAAAAAAATCAACCAAGTTCAAGAGGCAGGATCTGCCCTTGACAAAGCCAAATTGGGTAGGATCCAGTGTCTGTAGGTCCCCAATGTCTTTATTTATGAGTTCCATTATGATCCTCTCCATAGCTTTGCAGACAAGGCTCATCAAGCTTATGGGGCGGTAATTTCCAGGGTCCGTAGAAGCACCGCCTTTGTGGAGTGGGACCACAGTTGCTGTACGCCATTCTTTGGGTATGTATCCTGTAGTAAGGCTAAGATTAAACAGCAACCTTATGTGTGGGTTTAGTTCCTCATTGAGTTCATGTAGCACACAGTCGGGGACACCGTCCGGTCCCATTGATGCTGTGTTTTTTTGCTTTAGAGAGAGCAGCTCTCACCTGGGCATCTGAGATGTTTGGGAGGCTAGACTCTGGTGGGATAGATATTTCTCCTTTTGGGGGGGAGGGAGGGGAGAAATTTGCACTGAACCTGTCTGCCAGTATGTTGGCAATGTCTGTGGGTTCAGTGATTTTTTTATCATTTTGGACTAATTCTGAGCATATCTGGGTGTTTCCACACAGGTTTCTAACATAGCTAAAGAAGGCCTTATGATTGTCTTTTGTGTCATTAGCGATTTTTCTCTCAAAGTTGGCCTTGGGTGATTTTATGAGTGATCGTAGTTTTTTGCTAGTATTGATCAGAGATGCCTTCCCTTTTAGGGATTTTGCTCTGTCATGTAGTAGCTTTCTCCTCTTGTTGTAGAGTTTGTTTATGGCTGGGGTCCACCAGACAGGCGCCTGCCTTTGGTGGAAAGGGTCTTGATTTTATTAGGGATTGCTTGATCCATACATTCCTGGAGGTGTTCATAGAAGGCATTTGTAAGGGTTTCAGCAGAGTGGGTTGTGGTTTCCACTGGCTCGGGGCCTTGAAGGATACCACTCCAGTCTTAAGAAGTGTGAAGTTTGCTTTTGAGAAGTTCTTCACTGTGGTCTTTTTGCTGGGGGTGGGGCGGGATGTGGATCTCCAATGAGATTAATTTATGGTCTGATCTCACCAATGAGGGATATACTTCCAGTGTGGAGCATTTTGTCCCCATGTTTGTGATGATCAGGTCTAGTATATTTTCTCCTCTTGTGGGAATGGTGACTAGTTGTTCCATAGCATTTGAGTTTATGAACTCCAGGAACCTTTGGGCTAGGGTGTTGGGGCTTGAGTAATGTTCCCAGTCTATGTTTGGGTAGTTGAAGTCACCCAATATGATGGTGTTTGGAGAGACATTCATATTTTCCAGTGTCTTCAGGAAGGCTGTGTGGGTTTCCTGAGTTTGAGAAGGTGGTCTGTAGCATGCTACAAACTGTAGGGCAGTTTTGCCTATGGTTAATTGCACCTGGATGGTCTCCGATGCTTCGTGCGTTGCCACTAACCTGGAGGTGTGGGTATCCTTTATGAATATGGATACTCCCCTCCTTTTGTGGTTCGATCCAAGTTTTGGGGCGAAAAGCATGATATGAGGTATAACCTGATAGTGCTGGGGTGCTCTCAGGAGCCTTGAACCAGGTTTCAGTCACAGCACAGACATCGATGTTCTCCATACTGAGGAGGGCTTCGAGGGCGTGCATCTTGAGGTTTAGACTTCTGGCATTGAGCAGTATTACCCTTAGTTTCTTCCATTTTGTTTTCTAGGGAGGTAGGTTTATCATTTGAGCCTTGCCTAAAAAAGGCACTATGGGGGTGGCAAGAGCCTTTGCCAATATCCGGAAGCCCAGGGGTGACAGGTGCAAGCCTTCCCTTGCGAAGCAGCATGGTAAGTCCGTTAGTTTTGGTCTGAACTTCTGACAAGCATACACCAAACAGCAGGGAGGCCAACACTGACCCTTGTGGCACCCCGCTGGTGACAGGTCTAATGGCTGATGTGGAGTCACCCACTTTGATAGTGTGTGACTGGTTTGTGATCCAGTTGGCAAACCATCTTACAACAAAGGGGGTTACATTCAATTTGCTAAAGTTATCAGTAATGCCTGAGTGTGAGATTGTGTCAAAGGCCTTTGCCAAGTTGAGGTATGCTGTGTTCACAGATTTGTCCTCATCAATGGCCCTGGTCATATTTTCAAAGATTTAACAGGCAGGATCTTCCCTTGATGAAGCTGAATTGGGTCCAATCCAGGGTTTGGAGATGCCTATGTCTATTTATAAGGTCCATGATGATACGTTCCATGGTTTTATATATGAGCTGGTCAGACTTATGTGTCTATAATTCCCTGGGTGTGTTGCTAAGCTACGTTTGTGGAGAGGAATGACTATTACTGTTCTCAATTCTGCAAGAACAAAGCCAGTGGTTAGGCTGTGATTGAATAGTGTACTTAATGGCGATGCTAGTTTGTGTTTTAGTTTGTTTAGAAGACAGCCTGGCATGCTGTCTATCCCACAGAGGATGTTTTTTTTTACCTTAGACAAGGCTTTAATGCATGCACTTCAGATGTATAGAGAGGGGAGGGTTGGGGGCAAGGTTTGTAATAAGTTTGGAGTGGGTAAGGGAGTGAAATTTTCACCAACTATGTCTGCTAGCAGGTATGCTATCTCTGCAGGACCAATGTGTGTGATACTGTTAGTCACTAGTTCGACATATGCTTGTTTCCTACCTTTTAAGCTATGTACATAGCTGTAAAAGACCTTATGATTATCCCTGGCTGTGATTGCTAAGTTTTCTCAAAGTTACCCTTAAATGGATTTGACGTTGTCTTATTTGCCTGGTAAGGCTGAGGAGGGTGCTTTTCCATTGTTGTGGCCTTGCCTTCGTTTTCTTAGACAGCAACTTTTTTTACATTTGTTGTAAATTTTGTTGATGCTGGATTTCCACCAGGGTGGCTTTTTTTTTACTTGGAGCTCTGGCTTTGATTCTCTATCTGGAACATCTGAGTTTATACACTTATACAAGTGATTGTATAGGGCTTTAGTATAAGCTTTGGTGTAATTACCACTTCCAGCTGGGGGTGGGGCTTGGAATGCTTTTATACCATCCCCTAAGAAGGTATTGTTTGCTTTGGTGAAGTTTTTTAGTCTGATTTCACCCTTTGCTAATTCTGGTGTTAGTGCCAGTTTGAAGCTGACTGATTTGTTGTCAGATTTAACTAATGAGGATCCGACAGTTGCTGTGGTGCATTTGTTTGTCATGTTAGTGAGGAGTGGATCTAATATGTTTGTTCCTTTTGTGGGGTTTTGAACAATTTGTTCCAGGGCATTTGAGTTAACAAAATCAAGAAACTTTTGAGCTAGTGAGTTAGGGCTAGAGTAGGATTCACAGTTGATGGTGGGGTACTTGAAATCCTCCATGACCACAGTGCTTGGCAATATTTACATTTACTCCAGCTTGGTCAAGTAGGCCTCATGCACATCATGATCCATGGAGGGGGATTTATAACTTGCTATGACTTGAATGGGGATCTTACCTACAGTAATCTGATCATGGAATAACTCCATGGAGTTGTCAAGTCTAACTAGTCAGCAGGTGTATTGAGGGTCTTATCCATAGTAATCTGAACATGGTGTAACTCCATGGTGTTATCCAGTCTAACTAGCTGTGAGGTGAATTTATCTCTAATATAGATAGATACACTGCCTCCTTTAGTTCTTACATGTTCGCTTCGTGGTCTGAAGGTGTGGAAGGCATTGTAACTTTGCAAGGTCAGGGTACTCTCTGAGGCCTTGAACCAGGTTTCTATGACTGCACAGACATCTACATTTTCCAGTGATAGAAGTGCTTTCAGGGTGTGCAGTTTTTGGTTTAAGTTCTTAGCATTTAGCAGCATTACCCTTATTTTGTTATGGTTGGCAGTTTTCACAATGGCAATTTTGTTTTTGAGACCTTGCCTAAAAAAGGCACTATGGGGGATGCAAGATCCTTTCCAGCAGCCAAAAGCCTAGTGGTACCAGCTGCAAACTATCTCTGGCAAAGCAGCAAGGTTTGTCGACCATGTCATCCCAGGCTGACAGAAAGTAGATCCCATTTGAATGACACCAAAAACTAAGCTAAGGGTCTATCCTCAAACAAAAATATGATGTCCCTCCTCTACCACCTCCTCCAGCACAAACCCTCCTGATGTTTTCCTTCTGTGTTCCCCTTTGTTTGTCTCCCCCTTTTCATTCTTTCCTCCCTCTCCCTTTCTATTCTTTAATAAAACCATCAAAATGTCCACACAAGGATACCTCCATATAAAACATGATAAATATTTTTTTTATTTTAATTATAAAAGTTGTGCAGTCCACTGTTTGCCTTATATGTTTCAAGCATGACTCTGATTAGCCAAGCTTGGATGCAATAATCAAGAACATATGAAGTAATATGAAGCCTCAGGCGTTTACTTACTAATTCACAAGTTCTTAATGTTTAGTTTTGCATACTTAAGCTTTTGCCATAAAACATAGTGCTCTTAATTCATCCAAAATGACCTACACTGAGCTTATTTACATATACAGCTAGCAGTGCTGCTCATAGATAACAGTTAGGCATATTCCGAACCCTGAACTATGAACACCACCCTTAAAGAGATAACACAAGCAGAGTAGGTCATTTCTGATATCTTAGAGCACTGGCAGCCCTGAGTTAAAAAAGGGAAACATCATCCTGTCCTCAGTTTTACATACTTATGTTACGCATCAGTTCGCTGAAGCAGCTTATCTTATATTAAGATCATGCCACACACACAGAGCATTTCTTTCCTAGCTACAATTGCAAAAATAATAATGCACACTAGAATTGCTTTTCACTATAATACTCCAGAAGACACAGCATGTCATATAAAGTAAAATTAACTTTGTACTGATACAAATTAAAATTAATATTCTAGTGTCAAATTAATTTGCATGATAAAAACTGTTTTAAAAACAAAAGGCAACAACAACAAAAAATTAGAAATGGATGCATTTAGTGTGCTGTATCTTTAGCTGCCTGTAAAGGTAAGCCGGATCCAGACTCTAAGCCGGACAATAGAACAAAACAGATATACTTTTTTAATATGTAGCCATTCACAGAGGAAACCCTAACATGTTCATAGTTAAGTTATTGAAAATGTCACTGAATACTACACTAGAGATAAAAATGTTTTAAATGTTTAGAATTAGGAGCAAGCATCCTTAAGAATAGCTGTAATGCTCATATGCTGACCTGGTATGGAAACATATATAATGTAGTTTTTCCTTGCTTTTCAGTTTCCCTGAATTTCCTTTTGTTGTTTAAAGAACAGAGAGTACATTACTCAGCAAACAACTCAGGATCTAGAGTCCTTATATTGAAAGGCTAAGTGGGATTGGTTACCAGGGAAACAGCTTGTAGCCTAGGTTGTCATTATTTATAATTCCTTAATGAAACAAAAGCTCTTGTGCTTGCTGGGCTATCACTTTTCTTCTTATAATTCATATACGGTATAACAAAAGGATATTGACACAACAGAATCGAGTATGGGGAATTAATTATAGGTATTCTTTGAAAAATATTTTTCATGCAGATATGTAAAACCATCATTTTTGGCTTGGAAAATAATCACTGTCATATACTTGCTTTAGTTGTTATTTCTTAGCGCACGACATAATGTTTATTTTTAATTCTTCTTAAAAATAGCAAATACATTAGAATAAAAATAGCATTCTCTCCTCCTTTACTGTTTCAGCTATTGTCTTACACAATAAAATGGCAGTGTTTAGCTTCTATCCGGACAAAATTCTGTAAACAAGGGACACATACCGTCTTACAAAGAAAAGAACATGAAGGTATAGACAGGTAGAGACAACAAATATGGACAATACTGCTCTTTCCACATTAAAGCATCAGACCCACATTTCAAATAACAGGATCTGGTGAGGACAGACTTGTTTCAGAGGAATGTGGGGTTTTATTACTCAAAGTGAGTACAGATCAGATCTACATTTGCAGAGTGTTACCTGGGCAATATTTAAATTACCAGAAATGACAAAAAGTGTAACCATGTAAGCCTAATTAGACCAAAAATAAAATGTAGAGTATCTTGGATCATAAACATGCCTTTCCTATAACAACAAAATCCAATAAAGTCATTCTTTTCTTTAAAAACATAAGAACTTCTTCAAGCATGAAGTATGCAAAGACTGTAATGACTATAATACCAATAGAGGAAAAATTAGGCAGTTTTGCTTCTGAGATGTAAAAATACTGACTATTATCAAAGTTAATTGAGTACAATGCCAGGGACATATGCCTGCATTTCTAAGTTATACGATTGCAGACTCGTTGAATTGTCTGGCCTTAGTAAACTCAGAATCTAAGAAGGCTAGTTCTAGTCAGCATTATGTCAAATAAGAATTGACTAAGTATATTGCTTTTAACACAGAAGACTTTTATAATTCCAAATTCCATGCATTTTGCACTGAACATTCACCAAGAATGACTACACAAGCCATTTTCCCATCCATTAATTAAAACAAAGAAAAGTAGCAATGATTTGTTCAAGAAACTTTTGTCAGAAAATATATTTTATATTTTATAGTTAATTTTTTTCTGTTATCTTTTTGCAGTTGTTAATTTTCCTGGTGATGTCAGGAGGGGACCAACAAAATTATGCCACTCCCTTAATGGGTAAGCGAATATTTCAGGAAGACCCCCTTAATGGATACCTGATTATCTCAGGAAGAGTACAATTAAGCACTGGGTGTCGATCATTTACTATATTTGAAAGGGCTTCACATTTTACCACAATATAGTATTTGAAAGTTTAATACACTTTTTTAAGGCAGACTCAATCAGTGGCTGGGGAAATTCATAAACAATATGTACAGCTCTGTGCATGGGTGTTAGTGTACAATGTATGCAGAAGTGCCTGTGTTAAAATTCAGAAAGCTCAGTCAACCTAGGATACACTGCCCATATGAGATCCTCACATATACCTCCAACAGGCAAGGATCATCCATGCAACACAAATCTGTATTATACTGCTAAGCTTTACATCTTAAAGAAGCTTGGTAAATATTAAATAATAAGAAATAAGATTATGGTTCTATTTACCTGAGTGGGTTGCCATGCTGTAAATGCATTCCTCAGCCAAGTGATTAAGTGCTGCTCTTTGAAGAGTGTACTGAAATTGTAGACATTATATTACTTGCAATTAGTGTTTAACAGAAATCTCATTCAAATACAATAAATGGAATATAATATATGGTCCCCTTTCTGGACCAAAATATTGCTGTGATGAAGGGGCTTGTGTATCTCAGTAAAGCTATGTAGGGACACTGAATTCATATAGGTCATGACAGAGCGGTCAGCTAAAGGATGGTCCATTGGAGAAGGTAATGACAATCCATTCCAGCTTTTTCACCATGTAAATCCTATGGACAAATGCAACCAGAAACACATTAAACATGAGAATGGAACTTGAGACCTGCAGGCATGAAGGTTTCCAGCATACTGCTGGAGAAGAGCAAAGGGCACGTATAAGTAAAGCTGGAGTTTATAACATGGACAGATTAAAGTTGAAAGGTTGTGAAACTATATGCCACTGGAACACAGAATGTAAGAATAATGAACTAAGGTAAACTTTAGGTGGGTAAAGATGAGATGGCAAGAATAACTATTGCTATCTTGTAAACAAGTGAACTAATCTATACTGTACATCAGATAATCATGATCTCTTCTGCTAGGATCAAGAATCTTGCAAAATATATGGAGTAGCTCTCATACTTCATAAAAGTGTTTTTTGCTAAAACACAAAGAATGATAACTTGATCTCAGTCAGAGCGCAATATAAATGACTCAGCATTGCAGTGATAAAAGTTTATTTTCCAAGTACAGGTTCTGAAGGGGGGGGGTGGGTCTGATAGATTTTCTAAGGATCTGCTGTGACATTTGGTACATTCATCATTGGTCATTGAATCTTAAAGTCGTTAGTGAAAAGCACAACTGAAATAGCAAGCAGATTTGACCTAGGAGTATGAAAAGAAGTGTGGCCTAAAATAGCCTTTCTTATAGCAACAAATTTCAATAAACTGATTTTTTGAATAACAGGAAGGAGAGAAGGAGAAACAGCGAGCTTTGAGATAGTTTCACTGTACATTATTCGAGCTTACCAAGATAATTCATCAGTCATAGCAAAAACTCTTCACGTCTGACAAAATGCTAGATTGCCAAAATCAAAATCAGATCTACTATATACTTTGCAAACAGAGATGGAAGAATTCTATACATATAGCAAAAACAAGGCTTGGAGTTGGGTGTGGCTCAGATTGTAACTTCCTAACTGAAACATTTAGAACTAATTTAAAATGTATTTATTTATATATTTATGAGGGTTTTTTTGTACTAGGATATTTCAGTGGAATCTTATGGAGAAAAACTCTACAAATACATTCATGTGAATTGAGAATGACACAATATTAATGAAGATGTAATGTATTTGCAAATAAACAAAGAAAATGTTGAAAGGTAGAAGAGAGATATAATACTAAATTTCTAATACTAAATATGATACTAACGTATCTAATGTTCTAATGCTAAATAATTCTGATGTTCAGAAATGCAATTATTTGCTCTCAAGAGACTTGAGTCAATACAGTTTTATACAAATAGAGTTAATATTTGCACGACATAAGACTTTGTCACATTAATATAGAATTTATATAAACATAACAAGAGAAGTAGTGATAAAATGGATATAATATTTATGGAACGTTATCTGATAATTAGAAGATTTCAGTAGTGTAGGAATAGAAGAAAAAGTGCAATATGTATGTAGTGGAACTGCTATATGAAAAGTTTAGTTAGAAGTGGTGAAATAATTAAGTAGAATAAGATAGGAAAGGTGAGATAATATAAGACATGTCTAGAAGAAGAAGGGTATTGGTAATGTTATTTATGTATGTATTTATTTATTTGGTTGCTTGTTTATGTATTTATTTTCTTACTTATTTATATTTGCTTATAGGGTAGAGCACTCATCATAAATGACCAATTGCATGGTCAGCCCAGGTTACATAAATAGTAACAGAAAATTGAAAATTGGGCATCAACATTGCATTATCATATATAAGATAAGAATGTAGGCAACTGTGCATATGTGCATAGGTCAACATATATTAATACAGGAATACAGGAAGCTTTGCATTTACATAGAGGATTACATATTTGTTGCAGTCAAAAAACTGATTCAAAAGCGAAATATATGTACAGATTTTCATAAGAAGAAACAATAATAAGAGAAAAAAGAAAATATGTTAATAGGAAGGAGAGAAGAAGAAAGAGTTGAGAGTTGGGTTCAGTGTACATTATTCAACTGTATATAGGTAGGATATCATCTGCAAATTAGTAAGATACTAGATGTAAAGTGAAGGATTAAATTCTGTGGAGTTATGTTAGAACAGGTAGGAATTAACTACCAGATAGGTTGTCAGAAAGCTGAAAATAAGTGTGTAAGAAAAGTGAGGATGAAAGGGGGGGCCTCTTGTAACTGACATACACTGCAGGAGGTGAGGAGTTAATTGACGTCATGTATTCAGACAATTGTATTCATATTACTTTTTTAGAAAGTGCTTGAAATGAGATCTGAAATTGGAATAGTCTGTGAATTCAACTAAGTCATGAGGACGTGACTACCAAAGTTTTGAGAATGGACTGAGAAGCTGTGACAAATAGAATGTACCCTAAAAGAAGGTGTTTGTAAAGGTGTCTTGACTTATGAGGTTATAGGTCATAGACACAGCAAGCAGCTTTGAGGCATGGGTGAAGGGGGCTAGTCTTAATGAAGTAGTTTGAAAAGAAGAGAAACAATAAAAAGTTTGGCTCTCGCCTGTACCAACAGCCACTTGGCCCTAAAAACAGTGAGGTTTGATATGAAGTAGCAGATTTTATTCGCGATAGTTTGAAGAGTGATTAAGTTTTTGGTAGAAGCAGACAAAAGAAGTCTGTACTCAAGCTGTTTGAAAAGGGCATCTTTGTATATACCTGTGCTGGCAGGGGTTGAGAGAAACTGAGAGATCTTGTTGCCACGGAAAAGTAGGTAGCTGTTCTTGTTTTTTTTTAGTTTTCCAGGCCATTTTGGATCAAATGCAAAGCTGAAATACTCTATCTGATTTGTCTGAATTCTTACAGCAGCTCTGAACTTTCTATAAGTAAACTTATTTTTTTTAGTTGAGACAGTTTTGGTAAAAGTAGAGTCCAAGGCATTTATAAATAACCTTAGTTGAATGTTGTTGTGATATTTATCCAAAAACAGATATTTTCTTTCTCTGTGGCATGTGATAAAATCTAATGACAGCAGGAGATGTTAGCCATAATTATGAACGTACACAGATGTGTATGGGAACATTCTTTAAGACCTCTAAAGTCTTGACACTTTCAGACATAATGCCCACATCAACCTCAATTGTGTTTGTACATATCTGGTCAGTATGCATAGCTGCTAACTGTGAAAACATGGGTTCAGCAGAGCAGTGTCACAGAGTATGTACCAGTTATCTCATGCATTGATTTTATCCTTATGTCCACCATGATACCTTCACAATGATACTTCGGGTCAAAGCGGCACAAATGATGATAGTATTACTCAGCAAACCTGATGGTGCTGTTGCTGAAAGTCATACCATCCTATGTCTTTTATGTGCCTCAGAATGAGCTGTTGTTATACCAGTAACACTGCATGTTGTCAGTGCATTGTTGTTATTGTGTTGGAATGTGATATGCATATAACAGGCATGTGGCAATTGTGCCTATGTTGTTAAAGACCTCCAGGTGATAATATGGTACTACATCCTAGGATGCACTGTACACAGAGTAACCAGCACTGGATACAAATTTTAAAATTTAAAATCATTCTGTAGTACCCACCATGAACTACATCCAATGTCATAACCAGCCCACTGGTGATAATATGGTACTACATCCTGGGATGCACAGTACACAGTGAAGCCTGCAGTGCGTGCAAATCTTAAAACAGAAAATCATTCTGAAGTGTTCATATATTCCACTACAAGTTCATCTTAGCTGCTTGTTTTTTTTTCCCTGCACACAGCTATAATGCATATCTTTTCAGCACACACACACACACACACACATATATATATATATATATATATATATATATATATATATATATATATATATATATATATATATATATATGTGTGTGTATATATATTTATATATATATATATATATATATATATATATATATATATATATATATATATATATTACACAAATATAGATATAGATAGATAGATATAAATATAAATATATATGTATTTTATATATATATATATAGAGAGAGAGAGAGAGAGAGAGAGAGAGAGAGAAAGAGATATTCTGTGGCATACTATAGATGTAGAGATCATTACTGCATGTGCCCTTCCATGCTATAAAACCAGCTATAGTCCCTCTATACATTGTATCTATTTTGATGTTTTATAAGTGATGGACATCTACATTCCAGTGCCAATCATATACCAGTTACCAGGACAAAACCACTTGTAGTCTACATGTGCTACTTAGCTGAGCTTTCTGTATTTACAATGATCATATAACTGTTTGTTTGTATTATTCAGTGTAGGCAACTAATCCTAGTTCATACTTTGTAAGTTAAAATTTCAGAAGGTTGTTGACCATCAAAAAACATGCTTGTTCAGGTTTCTTACTGTTGTTTGTGGTGGGTATAATTGAATTAAACATTTCTTATTCAATGTAAGAGCACTGAGATGAGATGCATAATCTTCAAGTATTTAACAAGTATTTAAGATGTTACACAACATGTTTATTTGAAAAAAGTTAAATTACAAGCTATATATTACAAAAAAATCACTTGACAGAAATTCCCATTGCTTGCATCTCAAATAATGAATATTTGTTTATTCATGTATTTATTTATTTAATTTTACAAGTATGTTTACATCTTGCATATTTAATAATTATTTTTTTCATTTCAAATTTCAGTGGCAGATTTTTTTGATGATGGACTCCCAGCCCAGGCACAGGCTTACCTCAAAATCTGCACGACCATCTCAGAACCAGTACTCAGTGGCAAGAAGCCAATGTCTGGAAAACAAACTTCAAAAAAGCAGGCAACGTCTAGCCATTTAAGAGACTCAGCAGTGCAGAAATGCAATGTAGTGCAAACTGGAGAAGTGAGTCCTTCAGCATGAGAACTTGGAATATTCAGTTGATTGCTTGTGTATTTACTAAATATGGTCGTTAGTATGTGGGAAGTGTGTACTCAAAACAAACATGTTATTTCCAAAAGGCCACATATAGTTCAGTTTTACAAACTACTCAATAAAACTACAGCAATAGGAAAGTAGTATTTTTGTTTAGATACACAGCTGACTGCCTTGCAAAATGTAACTTTTCCTTTTAGGTTTTGTACACATTTTTCCAAATGTTATAGCTTAATAAAAATAAGTTAAATAAAATAATTCAGTTCTGAATGTATTTGGTACATTTGATCTGTCTGTGTCTATATTCTTTCCAAAAAACCTGCAAGGTGAGTACAGCTCAGAATGTAAATGGCATATCTGTGTTTCAGAGTGCATTGATGTTCTTTGCAGAAAACTGGAAGATAATTCAAATTTGACACTGCCCACAACAGTTGAAAATGCTGGGGAAACTAAAACAAGTGACACGACATCTTTTAAAAAATGCCATAGTTTGGTAGACACTAAGATGTCAGCTACTGGAGTGAAAATTAACAGTCAAAGTAAGCTGACACTATCAGAGGTAAAAGTATGAGAGCTGCAAATCTGGAATCGATGTTTTAAGTAAATACATTATTTAGTATTTTTGTTTCAGGGTATGCATTTCAATAAAAATTATCAGATACTAGCTAAGATAAGATAAACAGACAAATTAACTAGTGATCCTCAAGGATTTTCAAGATTGGTCTTCTAGCTTTTACTGCTCAGACTCATTGGGCCAGATTCTAAATGAGTTGCTCTGTGTGTAACTGACTTACTCTGGTGTAAGCCAGCCCATATTCTGAAAGACTTGCTCTGAGCATAAGTGACTTAAAGGCCTATCTATAAACACTGGGGCCAGATTCTAAATGATTTGTTCTCAGTGTAAGTGACTTACTTCAGTGTAAGGCTGTCTATAAACAGGCTCACATCAGGGCCAGATTCCAAAAAACCTGCGCTTAATTTAAATGACTTACGCTCAGAGCAAGTCTTTTGGAACTGGGCCCATTATGACAACTGTAAGCACAGGTGTATCAATAATATATACCCAAGTTAAGTACGGTTGGATAACCACCGTGCATTATGTTTGAGGGTTAAAGTTTCACTTTCTTTGTTCTAGGGTAAAGGAGTTAGGGCCGTGTCATCAATTTCAGTCTGTGTAGAGTCTCTATGTCCTCCTTGTGTCAATATGTGGGTTTTCTCCATGCATTCCGTTTACTTCTACAGGACAAGTATGCTGATTGACTGGTTACTCAAATTTGTTCTCAGAAATACTGCTTACTTTTACCCTTACAGGCTGCATCAAGGCTAAAAAGGGTCCAGACTTTACCTTATCAAAAACAGATTAAAAATAAAATATGTACAAGCATACATCAATGAAAGTTACAAAAGAAGAAATATGTTAAGAGGGGGAACCTAGCAGAGAAGTGCAAATCTAACAATAATGTTTTGGTAAAATAATTTCAAATTCATAATGAAAATATTTGGTAACAGTATGAAAAAATACATAACCATTGTTACTCTAGTACATTATAATGTAAATATATTATCACCTGAAGATTTTGATACTATTACACATCTCAGATTCCATCCTCCAGATGTTGAAGTTTAGTTATTAGAAACAGTCATCAGCCATCCATTCCTTCCTGTCCATATGTAGTGACCCAAAACTACACAGAGATACTGAATGAACATGCCCTGCCTTTCAATGTGTCACTGCAATTCCTATGTTATTTTCATACTATCTACTCAACCAACATGTGGTTGTTTTGTAGTCTAATTATTAACAAATGTTGGGAATTCACTGGTTTTATTATTCACTAAACCACTAAGCATGACAAGATGTGGATAACTGTAGGATTTACACAAATGTCATATGTTACAATGAGGCAAAATAAAGAGATGTAACTATCAATGAATCTCATAATCTCTTATACCTTACATTCAGAATTGTTTCATAAGTACTATGGAACGGATTGATCAACATGTTATTCACTGTATAGACCTACTGCACAGAAAAAAAAAAACATCAGGAAAACACAAAAGCATGATATAGAAACAGTGTGATAGGATTACAGAGCTACAGAGCATCTGAACTATCATTCACCAGCTAGGCTAATGTTGTGCAAGTCATATGTAGATAGACAACAAACATGCTTAATGGCATTTGTATGACTCATAGACAGGCAGAGCAAGCACCAGACCCATCACAGGTGACAGTGTTGCAGCACAAAATTAAGGGCTACTAACAAGAGAAAAGCAGCTATGTACCGATCAAAGGTAAAGGCACCGAAAGTGGTGCTGGCATATGGTGTTACAACACAAAATGCAATAGTTACTAACCAGAAAGAAGAAACTGTCCAGCCTTTAGAAGTAAAAGTATAGAAGATGATGGCAGAAGATGGTGTTATAACACAGACACCAAAGGCTACTAATGAGAAAGAAGCAACTCTGTTATTATAAGTGAATACACAGACAGTGGTGCTAGAGATCGGGCTACAACACAAAAAGCAAGGGCTACTAATGAGAGAGGGAGACAGAGTGAGAAATGAAGTCACAAATGAGGGTACAAAACAGTACAGATCATGTACACAGATACATAAATGTTGCACACTATATTGATATGCATTAAATCCACTGACACATATGGAATGCAACAGCAGGAGATTTCCATGCATGTGTTCACACATTACAAATGACAACGAGTAGTAGAACAACCACAGAAGCTGCAAGTGTCCATCATGGGCCCACACATATAACCCTTCACCTTATTTACTTTATAAGTAACATTTAATATGCTTTGAACAATTAATAACTTATTTGTATGCCATATCTTCAGTTTCAGTCATCTAATAAAACAATGGTACCCTGCATGTAAGTTGCACATGTGCAATAAAACACAGTATTTGCTTCTGACTTAATACAGATATTATTTATAACATTTTATTTATTTACTTATTTGCATTTTTGAAAACCTTTTGATCCAGCCCAGAATAAGCATGCCCTCTTGAAAGGAGAACTATTAACCACAAGCTAATTTCTCAGTGAACAAATGTTAGATTACAGAAGAAATATGACACAAGATCAGACATATACCTTTAGATTCCAGAGTAAGTGAATGCATACAAATCATGACATACATATGAAATGGACTACAGCAGACAGT
>NC_056729.1:627806059-627966059 GCF_019279795.1 Protopterus annectens | reverse complement strand
TGATCATTTTCATATATCCCACTAGCCCCCACTACAGGAGCTTTAAGGTATTACGCAGTTACAACTCTTAATTTGTTTGGGTCTTTCTTGCAGTTTTTACCTAATGGTTTTTACCTTTTGATTTGAATGTATTTGGTGGTGCTGCAAGGTAAACAACTTATCAGATATGAAGTGGGCAATAAGATCTCTAAAATGATAACAGGAGGTCTGACACAGATTTGTTCTTACATCACTCTCTCTTAAAAAATGGTACATGTACAAAACATTTAGGAAAATATTAATATAAACATCTTTGTATTCAAAGAATAAGCACAAATAGCATTTTTAACAGTCACCAAAAATCCCAGCAGAAACACAGCAGAGGTGTAGAAGCAATATAAATGCTCTGCTTTCAGTATATCATAACATGCCAATAAAAATAACACCTGAGGCAGAACAATATTAACAGCAGTCCAAGTTGTAAATATCACAGACCAGTAATCGAAGAGTAAAAGGGTAGTTTATTATAAAATGGCAAATCATTTAGGAATTAAGTCACTAAATAATGACAGACACTGAGTTTCAGACGTTATAACCTTCAGAAAATGCATGCTAAAGCAAGACCTGTTATTCTATCAACTGTCTTAAGTTTATACAAGAGCCATGTTAGTACTGTTTGTACGTTCTCCCGATATATTTATTTGGCCTTGTCCAGATTTCCTGCATTAAGAGGTTGAGAGGTATGTGCAAATAAATCGCTTATAGAATTAAAATCCAAACCTCTCAACTGTCTCCAATTTTTGCTCAAAATGTTGCTCTCCCTAATAACTCCTCCGCAAAATGGCAATTTTGAAGAAAACGTATGGGTTTACAATTATAAATAACTGTAATGATCAGAGTTATAGATTACTTTTATTTCAGAAATGCATGTAGATGCTCTTATTTTGTCAGCTGCTCAAGTTAGCAGTACTAATATTAAAAAGGTGTCCCTTCTTTGACAGGTTCCCAGCTGTATTGTGTGGCAGTTTTATATTTTTGCATAGCATTTTTGGTCTGTTTTCATAAAATTGTAGTTTTCTGGCAAATTAGTGACAAATCATTAAAGATTGAAGTTAGAAAATAATGGCAGACATTTGAGTTTCAGATTTCATACCCTTCAGAAATTTCATACTAATGCAAGACCTACTACTATTCTATTATCTTTCTAAGTTTATAAGAGCAATATTTAAAAAGTGACCTTATTTTTGGGCCTGTGTCCCCCTTCTAAGTATGGCTTTGTCCAGATTTCCTGCCCTGAGGTTGCGAGGTATGAGTGTCAGAGCCATCACCATCAGCCAGAGACATTTCAAATTGTGACATACTTGTTGCACCCCACTCCCCATTGTAGTGACTCTGGATATGTCCAAGTAAGGCAAGGAGCAGTTATGCACTGTAAGTGTGTATCCCCCCATCCAAGGTAGACACAAGTACGACAGTGTCTTTTCATCTGTCCTTGATTTTGCAGAATGTTCTGGTTTTCTGTCATATTTTTATACTGTTGATTTAGGCTTCTTATTATTCAGAAAATGCATGCTGTCACAGTGCCCTGTTGCTTTGTGTTTAAGTAGCATTGCTTTAATGACCATCGGGTAAGCTTGTCTGAGATTGTAAGATGCAAGTAACCTTTAATAAGCATACTGTTAAATAATTACCAACACTGAAAGCCTTTTTGTTGTTGCCATGCAGAGAATATTTACATAACTAGATAATGTATAAGCCTTATGTATTGAAATGCATATGACAGTATTTGTAATAAAGGACAAGATTACAGTATTTTCAGAAACTCATTACATTTGTTGGAGATTTGCAGTCATCTTTGCAGGCTTTACCCATAAACTAAACAAAATGCCAATCTATCATGAGTGGTCCATAACCTGTGCAGTAATCCTTTAAGCAATTTATCTTGAGCTTGTTTCTTGTTTGCTGTTCATTTTTTACTTTGATCATGTTTTCCCCATGAAACAAGTAGATAGTTGTTGTCAGGCAGCAGGTCTTTTTTGGATAAGAAACATTTTTACAAGTAGGGGTATCACAGAGATTTCTATTTTCAGCATGTTACTTGGTACTTTTATAAAGCTGAATATAAGTTATAATTAGAACTGCAGTGCAAGGAGAGGCTTGTTTTTTTATATACTTGACTTTGACTAGTATTCCAGTAATGTATTTAAAAAGTAATTTATTTTTTCATGCCTCATAACCTTTTTGTTTCCATCTAGATATTAAGTAAGCTGTCATGTAGCCAATGCATTGAAATATTTTTTTCTTCTACACTTCATTTTGTCTTGATTGGACTCTTGTAATGATGGTTTGGCACCCAGGGCAGCGTATTTATTTAAAGTTCCAGTTGTTGTGTTTTTGAGCATAGCTCCACCCCTTTCTAGCTGGCCACACCTCTTCCCATTGGCCCAACCCATTCAGCTGTCTCCTGCAGCCCCCCTTTAATTTGAAGTCACCAGCCGCCACTGGAACAACCACAGAAGCTGCAAGTGTCCATCATGGGCCCACACATATAACCCTTCACCTTGTTTACTTTATAAGTAACATTTAATATGCTTTGAACAATTAATAACTTATTTGTATACCATATCTTCAGTTTCGGTCATCTGATAAAACAATGGTACCCTGCATGTAAGTTGCACATGTGCAATAAAACACAGTATTTACTTCTGACTTAATACAGATATTATTTATAACATTTTATTTATTTACTTATTTGCATTTTTGAAAACCTTTTGATCCAGCCCAGAATAAGCATGCCCTCTTGAAAGGAGAACTATTAACCACAAGCTAATTTCTCAGTGAACAAATGTTAGATTACAGAAGAAATATGACACAAGATCAGACATATACCTTTAGATTCCAGAGTAAGTGAATGCATACAAATCATGACATACATATGAAATGGACTACAGCAGACAGTTAGTAGGCATACTTGTCCAGTAGAACTCTAAGGACAGGTAATACGTGTATATATATATATATATATATATATATATATATATATATATATATAAAATCACAGAAGAAAGTAGCAGCAGTATGGTGGTAGTCTGATACTGAGACAGAAGCAGGACAGGATACCATTATTTTGAATGTACTAAACAAGAAAGGAAGAGAAAGTAAGTATTAACAGAAGTGATTAAGGAGGAATATAGTATAATATTAGAACAGGAATTTACACTGAACAATCAAACAAAAAGTAGAAGTGAATAGTTGGTTCCATGCACTTTGAACCATGTATATTGATTCATAATGTTCTGTATTTTATAATTCCCATTACAGAATGTATTAGTCCATATTGTAGTTGATTAGTTAAACATCCCCTCAATGGAAGGGCTTCAAAACTAAACAATTTTATATTTACCCAAAGACCATTAAATCATTGAAAAATTTACACAACATATAGAATTTGTAGAAAAACTCAAAATGAATGAAAACACATTTGTTTCCTGTTGATTATTAATTTTTTAAGTGACATTCTCGCTATGTATTTTATTTTAACAGCTATGATTTAATGATATAAGTTGTTTTACTCATGAGTTGAGTTCATACTGCTTATTTGCTATGTTTGCTGAATTATAGATTTCACATTGTATTGAAATTATTGTTTGGTTGTAATCTTTAGAAATGGGATTTACATGCTTTTGTTTTCTTTTTTTCTTGTGCTTTTCTATGTAAGTTACTTGTTCATAGTATTCAAAATTAATAAAGTTCAAGCTATAAAAGAAGACCATATGGAGCTCCAGGATTAGACTTTATGGGTTTGGCACATAACAAGTATCAGTCCCCAAAACTTATGTATAGAAGCTGCAGTGTCAGTGCAAATCACTGATGCGAGCAGGCTAAAGTGAATGATTCACACAACTGACTAAAATATCAGAGTAGTGAGATTCATAGAGGTATAGACGATTAAATGTTCTGGGGAAGAAATTCAAACTTTCGCACTTTAGAATTCTTCCTGCGGTGTCACGCAGGGTTTCAGAATTTAATCAGTACTTCCAAGCTGAATATGACTCTTTTTTACAATACTGCTAAAAGGCTTATGAAAAAAATATAAGAACTCATATACCAAGGCTTCCTAGCCACATCTGATTGATGTTCTTATTTTGATATGTTTGTTAACCTTCCAAATGGGGACTTCTGGAGTGTGGAGCTGTGGAATATACTTAAGTTCTGGTGGTCAGCCTGTGGAGGAGGAAAGGAAAAATGTATTATTCATTATAAACTTTAGACTTGCTCTTTTTTACATGTGTACCATATATATATATATATATATATATATATATATATATATATATATATATATATATATATATATATATATATGTCTTGAGAGCAGAAGGTATTGTTTAGTATTGGGTGGAAACAAATATGTCCACCACATCTTTAGGATATAAGTCATGAAAATAACTGATTAAGATAGAGGATGAGGTAGGAAAAAAGAGAAAAATGAAAGCAGTGAACAAAGAGAGCTAGAGATAGAAGAAAGTAAATAGAAGCCATGGGTCCAGTATATTTACATATAAGGTAAAGAACAAGGAGCGCAGGTTGATAATATATCAATAGATATATAAATATATATATTTATATAGCTATATATATATATATATATATATATATATATATATATATATATATATATATATATATATATACACACACACACACACACACACACACGCACACACACGCACACACACATATATATATATACACACACACACACACACACACACACGCACACACACATTGAAATATTAGCAAAAGAACAAAAAACATCCACCATTGGTTTCATCCATTTTCAATGACCACTTTGTCCAGTTCACAAGCATGCATAACACAGGCTAGCCTTAATAAGCAACATAAAGGAACTAATTTGGAATCAAATGCCAGTCTTTTGCAGGCTGCATACATATTCACATTCAGACTGCAAACAATATTAGGGTCAGTTTAAGCAATGTCCATTAATTTGCTTGCATACTATTGGGACATTGGAAGAAGCAAGAACCACTCCCCTAGTGAAAACCCAGACATGGACATAGGAATTGCAAATTCCATAGAGAAGATACCAGAGCTAGTAGCCAAAGTGAAAAAAAAATCTTGTGGAAGACACCCTAAAATGGAATTAAGGTAAACCAAATACTGTGTTTCAGTAATGCTACAGTCACATCACTGTTGCTTAACTGTTTCACAAAACAAAATAGTACTTTTAAATTGTTAGTAAAGATGAGGAACAAGAAAAAAATACTAAAAGGAATCAGGAAGTGAAGAAAACATGAAGTGATTAGGAAACATGAAGACAATGAGCTGTGAAAGAAGATAAGTGAATGCAGACCTGCAAACCACAAAATAAAGAATAAGAAGTAAGTATATAGAAAAGGCAATGCGTGTGTGTTGGTTGACAAACATTCTGCTAAAAGTGTTCAATTGTGTTGAAGCAATATTTTTGGTGATCATTTTCATATATCCCACTAGGCCCCACTACAGGAGCTTTAAGGTATTACACAGTTACAACTCTTAACTTGTTTGGGTCTTTCTTGCAGTTTTTACCTAATGGTTTTTACCTTTTGATTTGAATGTATTTGGTGGTGCTGCAAGGTAAACAACTTATCAGATATGAAGTGGGCAATAAGATCTCTAAAATGATAACAGGAGGTCTGACTCAGATTTGTTCTTACATCACTCTCTCTTGAAGAATGGTACATGTACAAAACATTTAGGAAAATCTTAATATAAACATCTTTGGATTCAAAGAATAAGCACAAATAGCATTTTTAACAGTCACCAAAAATCCCAGCAGAAACACAGCAGAGGTGTAGAAGCAATATAAATGCTCTGCTTTCGGTATATCATAAAATGCCAATAAAAAATAACACCTGAGGCAGAACAATATTAACAGCAGTCCAAGTTGTAAATATCACAGACCAGTAATCGAAGGATAAAAGGGTAGTTTATTACAAAACAGGGCTAGAGTTTTCACTGTAATGCTTCATCATGCCACAATTACAAACAGTGAACTAACATTTAAATACTAACTACCAAGTAAAATTGCACCTTTTTTCACCAGTGAGATTCAATCAAATCACAAGTTGCTAAGCTACTGTATACAGAGGAAAACTTCAGTCGAAAGTAAATAAAACTTACGAAAACAAAACAAAGTGGACTTGGCTGACACTTTTGTTGACTTAAAGCTTTTTATTAGAAATTTGATGCTTAAGTTAATGTTTGATAAACAGACTGATGTTAATGTAGATACACATGTATTTAGAAAGCCCAGTGCATAGACACCATACAACTACCGTGCACTAGAAGAGTTTAGTAGGGTCCGTGAAAGAGAAATATACGATCTGTTGTGCAGTAAGAGGAGATATGGATTTGTTAAGTTGACCAAGGAAGAGAGGGAAGCTTTGAAGACACTGCAGGTGGATAGATCAATAGTCATTAAACCTGCTGATAAGGGTGGTTCTATGGTTGTGATGGATAGGGCTTTCTATTTTATGAACATGAATGAAATTTTACAAGATAATAGTACGTATAAAGTCACTGAAAATAGTACAATAACCTTGATGTCCCAAGAAATTATAGCTTCATTAAGTGACTGTGTGAGTGCTAGCATAATCACTAAAGAACTGTTCTAATATGTTATGATTGAGAATCCATTAATTACCATGTTGCAGGGAATGCCAAAATCCATAAGGATCCATTAGCACCCCTATTTAGACCAATAGTATCAGGGGGGAGGTGGCTCACCGAGCCACTATCAATATATATTGATAAACAGTTGAGACCTGGTTTAGATCAGAATTGGGTAGTATTACAGGACACTAAATATTTTTTACAGGATTTATACAATAATCCTAAAGAAAATGACAACAGACTACCCACATGCATGGTGACATTAGACATTCAGTCTTTGTTCACAGTGATTCCAAATTTAGAGGGTATACAGATGGTGAAGGAGTTTCTGCAGGTGAACAACACTTATTCCACTGAGAAGATAGAATTTATCTGTTTTTTGGTTGAGTTGGTATTAGAACATAATGTTTTTATTTTTGATGGGGTATACCACCTACAGACTGCTGGTGTAGTTGTGGGCACTTCGTGCGCCAATAGCTTTGCCAACATAATGATGGGTCAGTGGGAAAGCATCTATGTCATGGGTGATGGACAGTGTGAAAAAATGAAAGGTTGCCAGCCCAGTTAGAAAGAATTTTCTACATAATTCTTTATTATTGTAAATATTAATATAATCCACAAGCTGTTTTACAAATGTAAGAAAAACAAATGTAAGAAAAACTGTGTTATATGTTCTGAACTTCAAAAATGTAATCACATTGCACCTCATTGGAAGAAAGCTGAGAAAGTAAAACATTTTATGACTGTTTGATCTCAAAGCTCGGAGACAGGATGTCTGGATAAAGGAATTATTTCTATTGTCTTAGGACAAGAGTTAACTACTAGAGTTTACATATAAAATGTCTTTTATTGCTCTGGCTTCCTGTAGGTGCAATATTACAAAGCTATGTTAAACTCTTAGTTTCTGTTAGTGTGGGAACCAGGGAAATGTCAAGCATGATGTAATCTAAAATGAGTCAGCAGTGATGTATTATCAATTTAAGAAATCTCAGAGAGACAGAGAAATGCATTTTGCATTTGTCTTCAGAACTGACAACATCACCAGCACTTGCTTGCTCTGTATGTAAGTAGATCTTAGACTTTAGTATTTCTCTTAGAAACAGAAAATAGTAAGATTAGTCTAGCTGTTTTCTATATTTATGTCAGAGTATCCTACAGTATTGTTTTAAAGTTCCTGTGTCTGAACTCTTGACTAGCACTGTGTTGAATTGAGGAGATTTGTCTTGTGTTTTTATTATTTATTATTAAATATTTTTAAACCTTTCAACTGTGGCTGTTTTGTGTAGAGATAATTTAAGCTCTAGAGCACTTGCATGTATTTAGTGATACTGTACTAAGCCAATCCTGGGATGACATGCTCGACAAGCCATGCTGCTTTGCTAGAGACGGCTTGCACCTGTTACCCTTAGGCTTTCGAATACTGGCCAAGGCTCTTGCCAACCCCATAGTACCTTTTTTAGGCAAGGCTCAAAAGACAAACCCACCACCATAAATAGCACAAGTAACAAAAAACTGAGGGCAATGCCTCTCAATGCCGGAAGTCTAAACCTCAAAATGCACGTACTCAAGGCACTCCTCAGTATGGAGAAAATCGATATATGTGTAGTAACAGAAATCTGGTTTAAGGCTCCAGAGAGCACCCCAGTACTACCTGGCTACAACTCATACCATACATTTTGGCCACAGAACCCGGACTGAAATACAAAATGCGGGGCGTATCCATATCGATCAAGGATACCCACACCTTCAGGTTAGTGGCACAGCACGATGCTTCAGAGATCATCCGTGTGCAACTAACAATGGGAGGCAAAACTTCAATTCAAATTGTAGATTGCTACAGATCACCCACCATGTTCCAGGACCCCCATTCCGCATTTCTGGAAACACTGAGAAATATAAAGGTCTTACCAAACAACCTAATATTAGGTGATTTCAATTACCTAAACATTAACTGGGAGAACTACTCAAGTACTAACTCCCTTGCCCAATATTTCCTAGAATTGATAAACTCAAACACCCTGGATCAGCTGGTCAACACTCCCACCAGAGGTGGCAACATATTGGACCTGGTCATCACCAACATGGGCGACCTGTGCTCCACACCAGAGGTCAACCCCTCGCTGGTTAGATCTGACCATAAAAAAATCACTTTGGATATCCACATTCTGCCCCACACTCGGACAAGGAAACCACCGTGAAAAACTTTTCAAAAGCAAACTTCACATTACTTAAGACCGAGGTGGAAAGTTTCAAAGCCCCATTGCTAAAGGATAACGTTGTCCAAGCTGCAAAATCCTTTACTAATGCATTCTATTAGCACCTACAAGAATGCATGGATCATGCTATCCCAAGCAAAACCAAGAATCACCCCTCCAAGAAAAAGAAACCAGTCTGGTGGACTCCTGCCATAAACAAGCTATACAATAGAAGGAGGAATCTAGTACAGAAAAGAGTAAAATCCCAAGAAGGGAAGACAACCCTGATCAGTATCAGCAAGAAACTACGATCCCTCATAAAATCATCCAAGGCAAGTTTCGAAAGAAAAATTGCCAAGGACTCCAAAGATAACCACAAGGCATTCTTTAGCTATGTCAAGAATATAAGTGGCAATGCTCAGATCTGCTCAGAGTTAGTGCAGAATGGTACAAAATACACTGAACTGACCGATATTGCCAACATCCTAGCAGACAGATTCAGTGCAAACTTCACCCCCTCTTACCCCCAAAAGGGCCCATAATCATTCCAGAAGAATGTAGAGCCCCTGAAATCACAGACACTCAGGTTAAAACAGCCCTCTCCAAAGCCAAAAACACAGCATCAATGGGACCGTATGGTGTCCCAGGCTGTGTCTACACGAGCTCAAAGATGAACTAACCCTCACCTAAACACACCGTTAAAACTCAGCCTCTCCACAGGATATGTACCCATAGACTGGTGCACAGCAACGGTTATTCCACTCCACAAAGGTGGAGCCATAACAGACCCTGGGAACTATCACCCTGTCAGCCTGACTAGCTTGGTTTGCAAGGCTATGGCATGCATCATCATGGAACTCATTAACAGAGACATTGGGAACCTCCAAACACTGGACCCTACGCATTTCAGCTTTGTTAAGGGCAGATCATGCCTCCTAAACCTGGTGGACTTCTTTTAGACAGTTACCAAGGCTATAGACAAGTGAAAAGTGGTACACACAGCCTACCTAGACCTCACAAAGGCCTTCGACACCATTCCCCATTCTGGTATTATAGACAAGCTCACCAGCCTGAACATAAACCCCTACATCACAACATGGGTTGCCAACTGGCTCACAGACAGAACCCACATGGTAAGAGTTGCAGGAGCTAGGTCTGACTCTAAACCAGTTACAAGTGGCATTCCCAGGGCTCAGTCCTAGGCCCCCTTCTGTTCGGCATATACTTCTCAGAGGTACAGGCAAGCACAGGAGGACTATGGCTGACCAAGTTCATCCTCAACTGCAAACTAGGGGCTTTAATTGACTCTCCGGCTGACACAGACATCCTCCGAAAGGGTCTCACTGAGACAGATGCCTGTTGTCAAAATCATGGCCTCAAGCTAAATGCCAAAACATGCATAGTCATCCCCTTTGAAAAAAACAAAGTACCCACAAACTACCACATAAGTGGTAGTCCCCTAAATACGGAAGATGTAATAAGGGATCTAGGGACCCAAGTAGATAGTAATCGCTCCTTTGATAATCACATTGCCAAAGTGGTTAGAAAATCCTTCTACGTGGCCCACCTTATCACAAAAGGGATTCCATCCAGATCAAAAGAGGTAATTGTGCCCCTCTATTCATCGCTAATCAGACCCATCATAGAGTACACTGCCCCATTTGGGATGTATCTTACAAGACACTTGCAACAGCTGGAAAGACCACAGAAGTACCTCACCAAGAGGATTACTGGCCTCAAACAGATGCCCTATGCAGCTCAACTGAAGAAACTCCAGCTGTGCTCGGTAGCATACCGCCTGCTCAGAGGTGATCTCTGCCTGGCATACAAGGCCATGTACAACCCAGAACTGATGGACATGCTCCACCTAAAGAAAAGCTTATCCCCTCAAGCCACATGCTCTAGGGATCTAAACCTCACCACAACAATAAATAGGACATGCTGGAGGGATGGATTCCTGTCTTAGAGACTTCCCATGCTTTGGAACAAGATTCCAATCTACATTAGGCAGAGCTCCTCACTAACACTCTTCAAGAGAAACCTTGATGAGTGGATGGAAAACAGAAAGTATACCCCGGGGATCACTTCAGAGGCTCTGCTGGACAGAGACACAGGGATTTAATCTAAGGGGGCAGCGAAAGCCAACACATTCTGGCTAGGCTTATAAATGCCTTCAGGTAGATAGCCTACCTATGAACCTATCCATAAGCCTTAAAAGTTCTGGTCACACTTACTATTTGGATAATAATATTGCACAGTAAAATTGGACACTCTTTGCTAAGGGCCTTATTAGTAACTGATATTAGTGCTTGGTGGCAGTAATTTCTACCTTATAGTCTGGGCGAGATGGGGGCATAGCTGGAGAACCTGTGCCAGCCTTCCTCAGGAATGTCTGTATGTTTGTAAGTAACTCTTATCTCAAAGTATGTGTGTGTGTCAGCTACTTGACCAGGGACATGAAGCACTGGTTGGACAGAGAGGTTGCTGGAAATTTGAGTTTGACCACTAGGCTGACATCTGGACTCTATAGCTATGCCAGTGGGGAGTCTTACAGGGGATCTGAAGAGAAAGGGAGAAACCAGCCCCAGACTGACTGTGATCTTTGTTTGCTCTTAAGGGAAATTGTACTTTACTGTGTGTGTACTTGCTATCCTTTCCAATGTGCATGCCCCTCACTGGTGCTAGTGGTGAGGATTGAGGCTCCTTGATTACTGGGCCACTGCATGGGCATTATATATTAATTGTTTGGCAGTGGTGGGATATCTACATCACATATTAACTGTTTGGCAGTGGTGGGATATCCACATTGGATATTAGCTCATTACAACCAAGTGCGCCACCAGGTGTTACTACAGATACCTCCCACTGCACCTCAAAGCATCAAATATTGCTTGTTCACATGTGCATTAATAATTCCAAAACTATGCTACATACATGGTATCAGAATATTTTATCTTGAAGCATACCTGATGGCAAACACAATTGTGTTGATGTTTGACCTCTGTCAAAGAGTGTTTGGTAAGACTCTAAGGTGATAACTTCAATTTCTTAAAAGCTCAAGCCACATCCACTGGCAGTTAAATGTATACATGCAAAAGAGCTGTACTGGAGGAAGTGAGTTAATTGTTTGATAGTGGTAAGTTAGCCACATCACATACTAATTGGCTTGTAGTGGTGTGGATAGTGAATTCCTGTAGCTTTTGTACAGTGATCACTGAAGGTGTTTTTGTACTCTAAATCAGCCATGCAGTGAATATTTAGAGTTCAGATCACAATTGTTTTATTTCATTTGTTAGCTAAGTTAGTCAGGGAGAGCAGGCAAGCATGTCAGCAGAGGAGTATGGCAAGCTGACAAGGAGCCAGTTGGCTGAGATCTGCCAGGCTAAGGGACTGGTGCATGGAAACCTGACTAAGTCAGACATGATTGCAGCTTTGCCACAGCTGCAGCAGAAAACAGCAACCAGACTGGCTGTGGAGATGTACAACACTCAGAGCATTGACAACTCAACCTTTCTGCAGAGGACTTAAAAATCCATCTGGAGCTAAAGATACTTGAGTTGGAGGCCAGGTGTTTGGAAATAGAAGCTGAGGAGAAGGAGAGGCAGCATGAAAAGGAGATGCTGACTCATTGCCAGAGTCATGTTGGCAATGGGGAAGGGAGTAACTAGACCCCAGAAGCACAAAAGGTCAGTAAATTACTTCCGCAGTTTACAGAAGGGGATAATTTTGATAGTTCCATTCATATGTTTGAGAGGGTATGCAAACAGTATGATGTTGACCAAAGGCTCTGGGTATGGTTCCTAACTCCCTTACTCCATGGTAAAGCTGGAAATGTACTTTCCAAACTGTCAGACAAAGATTTCTTAAATTATACTGCTATTAAGAATTGTTTGCTAGAATTTTTAAGCTAACACTGAAGCTTATAGGAAAATGTTTTGTGAGCAGAGATGCAAGGTAGATGAAAGTCTGTGAATATGTTGCTGAACTAAGCACTTATTTTCATAGGTGGGTGAGTGGATGTCAGGTCACCACTTTTGAAGGGCTGGCATGCCTTTTGGTAAGGGAACAAGCCCTTAGCACTTTCCCTGAGTACATGAGGATCCAGTTAGCTGATAGACAATGTGCTACTTCAGATGAGTTGGGGAAGAACAGAGACCTATACCTAGCAAGTAGGGCATCACTGCACAGGAAAAAGACACCCAGTGCTGCTCATGGGTCTAAGGAAACCCATGGTGGGCAGCCAAGACCAAACCAACAGAATCTGACAGTAGCAGGAAAAGCCACTAGTCCAGGTACACATCCAGGACCTAGGGTCAAATGTTTTGAATGCAACCAGTGGGACCATGTGGCATATAGATGTCCATGGAGGCAAGGTGGGGAACAAAAGGTGAGAGAGCAAATAAGTGCGAAGGACAAATTGCAAACAGTAGGTTGTCTTGAGACAACAAGGGTACCAAACTACTACCCGAGGTTATATCCTATCATAGTGAATAGCAAAGAGACCATTGCTAAGAGAGACACAGCCTCTGACATAACCATTGTGAAGTCTGTAATGGTTACAGAGGAGCACTACTTGCCTAGGCAGTCTACTCCAGTCAGAGCTTTAAGAGAGACCCCATTCCAATACCTTTGGCTAGGGTTGATCTTGACTGGGAGGGTGGAAAAGGAAGCCAGCAAGTAGGTGTGTTTGAGGATATCCCTGCAGATGTCCTGATAAGGAATGATTTTGATAATGCAGTACCATGTGCTCATGCAGTTGCACGCAGTCAGGCTTGGAGACAAGCATGTGGGTCTGGTAGCCTGAGGGAGACCCAGTCAGATTGCACACTTGTGGCCAGGACTGGAGAGATGGTAACTTCAGGGAGGGAGCTACCCAATAGCAGTGAGACTGAAGGTGAGCCACAGCTGTTTGTGGGTACTGATGCTCCCTTGGACAGAGTGACTACAAGTGGAGAAGTGAAGAGTAGCATCCAGGCTGACAGTGAGGCATCCCTGTTAGAGGATACCAGACTTCCTGTTGAAGGGGAGCTGGGAACGGTTACAAAGAGAGAGTTGAGACAGGGGCAACTCTCAGACATTATATTACAAGGCCTGAGGCAGGTAGCTAGTGAGGCACCTGATTATCAAGGAAAGGGGGAGTCTGTATACTGGGACAAAGGGTTACTGTATAAAGAGTGGACCCCTGAGAGAGGGCTAGAAGGTGAGAGAATACAGCAGTTGGTAGTGCCTAAGCCTACCAACTGGCACTTCTAGCCATAGCCCATGATATTCCCTTTGCAGGTCATATGGGCATAAAACATGCAAAGAGATGTATTATGCAGAACTTCTATTGATCTGGAATTTCCAGAGATGCAACAGGGTACTGCAGGACCTGTGTGCAGTGCCAAAAGGTAGGCAAGGCAGGAGACAAGGTGAGAGCTCCTTTGATGCCTTTGGCTGTGATTGAAGAGCCATTTCAGAGGGTGGCTATGGACATTATGAGGCCTCTGAGTATGATCCAAAAGTAAAACTGCCAGCACAAAGGTGTATAAGGTGACACTGAGGAAGGCTTTTTATGTATGCCGAAACCAGTCTGTATGTGTTAACTTTTTATTAAAAGTTGCACCCGATACACCTTTGTGCTGGCTTTTTTACCTTTGGATCATTGTCTCTTTAAGCCGTGCTCTGCTGTACTTGCAGGGGAACACACTAGACTGAGTCCTCTGAGTACCCCAAGTTCCACAGGGAACAAGTATACACTAGTGGTAGTAGATTGTGCTACAAGATACCCCAAGGCAGTGGCTTTGTCCTCCATTGAGGCAGAAAAGTTGGCAAATGCTTTGTTAGAGATTTTCAGCAGGGTGGATTTCCCAAAAGAAATACTGACTGACAGATATGCCAATTTCATGTCAGACCTGCTGGCTTGTCTGTGGAAGTACTATGAGGTGAAGCACCTGAAGACCACCCCCTGCCATCCCAAGACTAATGGTCTTGTTGAGAGGTTAAAATCTACAGTCAAGTCCATTGTACAGGCATTTGAAGATGAGTTTGAGAGGTAGTGAGACAAATATTTGCCCTATCTGTTGTTTGCTTACAGAGATGTTCCCCAGGAATGCACAGGCTTTTCACCCTTTGAATTGTACGGGCATAGGCTGAGGGGGCCTCTAGATTTAATTTGAGATGAGTGGGAAGGTGAGTGTGAATCTCACGAGGCATCTGTTGTGGCATATGTCCTAAACCTTAGGACAAGGTTCATGGAACTCATGGGCTTGGCCCAGGAGAACCTGGCAGAAGCCCAACAGCAGAAAAAGGTCTAGTATGACAGGTATGTTCCAGCTAGAGAGTATGCTGTAGGGCAGCAGGTAATGGTTCTCATTTCTGTCTGACACAACAAGCTGCAGGCAGCTTGGGAGCGACCCTACAAGGTGGTAAGAAAGGTCGGTGATGTTAACTACATGGTAGAACTGCTAGGCAGGAGGCAGGGGCACAAATTGTCCCATGTTAACATGATGAAACCTTACCATGATAGGGAGGCCCTTGTGTTGAGTATTTGCATTGGATTGCAGGAGGAGTCTGAGGGAGATGACTGATCTCAATGAGGCTCGGACTGACACCTCAGTGGAAGGGGTAGCAATGTCCCAGCAGCTATCCCCTACCAAGGTTCAAGAAATCCGAGAAGTGTTGCAGTAGTTTGGGGACGTGTTCACTAGGAAGCCAGGGTGCACCCACCTGGTTCAGCACCAGGTGGCTACAGGACTCCAAAGGCCTATTAGGCAGGCCCCTTATAGGGTGCCTGAGAAAGTCAAAACAGGCTCTGAGGGAGGATATACAGGATATGTTGGAACTAGGGGTAATTCAAGAGTCCAACAGTTCCTGGGCCTCCCCAGTGATGCTGGTGCCAAAGAAGGATGGCAGCATCAGGTTCTGTGTGGACTGCAGGAAATGAAATAGTCACACAGAGTCAGATGCTTACCCCATGCCTAAGACAGATGAGGCCCTAGAGCAGCTGAGTGGGGCTATGTATCTTACCACCATTGATCTTACCAGGGGTTACTGGCAGGTGCTCTTGACTCCCAGTGCTAGAGAGAGGTCAGCTTTTGTGACTCTTTTTGGCTTGTATGAGGTCACAAATATGCCCTTTGGGATGAAAATACCCCAGTGACTCGCCAGAGGCTGGTAGATCATATCCTAGCAGGAGTAGGAGAGTTTGTTCTAGCTTACCAAGATGATATTGCCATCTACAGCCATTCCTGGCAAGAGCACATTCAGCATGTCAGGGAGGTGCTGGGCAGACTACAGAGGCAGGGTTGACCATTAACCCCAGCAAATTTCAGGTGGGTATGGCAGAGGACTCCTACCTGGGACATAGAGTGGGGAGTGGTAAGATCAGGTCAGAACCTGCCAAAGTGCAAGCCATTCAGGCATGGCCTGCACCTTTTACCAAAAAGCAAGTGAGGGCACTCTTAGGGACAGCAAGGTACTACAGAGAGTTTGTCCCCAGTTCTAGTACCATAGCTGCTCCCTCACAGACTTGACAAGGAAAAACAAGCCAGATATGGTAATGTGGACCACAGCATTTGAGCAAGCACTTCAGAAGCTTAAAGAAGCTTTGGGAAGACACCCCGTGTTAGCCAGTTGAGATTACAGCAAAAAATTTGTTGTGCAGGTGGATGCTTTGAACCATGGGGTGGGAGCTGTACTTAGCCAGATTTTTTCAGAAGGAGAAGAGTACCCAGTGGTTTATCTCAGTCGTATGCCCCAACCCAAGGAGGAATGCCATGCAGCTGTAGAAAAGGAATGTCTAGCCATAGTGTGGGCACTGCAGAAACTTCATCCTTTTCTGTATGGAATAAAATTCACTGTAGCTACAGATCACAATCCCCTAACATGGTTACACTGAGCCAGCCAGCAAAATGCCAAGTTGCTAAGAAGATGCCTAGGGTTGCAAGCATATGATATGTCATTGCAGCACTGCAGTGGGATTAGCAATGCCAACTAGTATGGACTTCTTAGACAAAGAATGGGGTAAGGTATACTCAGATAGCCCTAACCCTCTCAAGCAATGTTTCTCAAGGGTCACTTGAAAAACTAACTTGAGTTCTCAGAGGCGGAAATGTGAAAAACTGAAAGGCTGTCATCCCAGCAAGATATAATTTTGTAGATAATTCTAAGTAATTGTAAATATTAATATAATCTACAGGCTGTTTTACCAATGTAAGAAAACTAAATGTAAGAAAAACAGTGTTATATGTTTTGAACTTCAAAAATGTAACAACAGTGCACCCTGCTGGAAGAGCTGATAAAGTAAAGCATTTTATGACTGTTTGGTCTCAAAGCTCAGAGACAGGATGTCTGGATGAAGGAATTCTTTCTATTGTCTTAACAAGAGTTAACAATATGGCCACCAAAAGATCCAGGAACAAGCTCCCGGGACGTTCACGAACGCTCATGCACTATTCCTGCATGGACACAGCTCCTGTATGCTAATTACCCTATTTGCAGGTGAAAACTATGCAAATTAGGTGAATTAGCAATCCAGGAAGCAGGTGGTTGTCCTTGCAGGATTAGTGTAACCTGTAGAAAGTACTTGGTTAATAACTGAGTACATTTCTGCAAACTACAAAACGGAGCAATGACAGCTCCAAATAAAGGGTGTATATAATGTGGAAGGTATGCCAATGGCGAAATATATAGCCATTGGCGTGGAAAACAGTGTCAAAATAACAAAAAATAACTTTTATATTTTTTGGCCGATTTCGGCTGTTTAAGCATAGGGCAGCGGCGCGCAAATGGGATCAGCCCAAAAATAAAAAAATAAAAACCTGAAAAAAGCATTCTAGCCAAAATCACAATTTTGCCATTATACTCAATGGCAGGCAGAAGACAACATGGCCACTGAATAGTGGTTGCTAAGGGGGAAGGCTCAGTGTTAGACTTGTAACTATGCATTAGCAGTCAGTTCTATGCAAATGAGGGGAATGATACTGAATCACAGATTTCCCCTCATTGCTAGCCAGCACCCAACCATGTAAGTGCAGGAATACCATGGTGCAAGCCTAAGAGTTAGCTGACATCATAGGGGTGTGTGTCAGGCATACTGTAAGCTTATTGGAGCTCTGTTTCTCGGGTTTGCCCTTAGCTTATCAGAGCTAAGAAAGGGGGGTGTCTGAAACTGCCTAACAATATTTACATTGCCTAAATGAGTGTGTGCACCGCCCACCGGGTTTTAAACAAAATAAAGAAAACATGAATTAGCAGCTCTATTCACATCTGAGCACTGGGTATGTGTGGTGCACCTCAGGGTTTAAACATGAAGGCAATAGAAAGAGAAAACAGTTTGCCCATTGTGACTTTCATATTGTCAACCTATATACAGATACCCTGCATAAAGAGGTTGCTAGCTGTAGGTGTAGAACACAAAATCCTACACTTGACTACAACCTACCTCGAATGGATTCACACTCTCAATACAGAAGGTTATACTGGACATGCTCCTACACTTAGAGAAATGAAGAACATGTCTGACAACAAAATACAGAAGGTCATAATAGGCATGCTCCAACACTTAGAGCAATGCACTGATGTCAATCACTGTACACAGTTGTGTTTGGTAGCCCTCAGCCCTTTAGTGTCTGTGGTGCTTGTGATAACTGGGTAACATGAGAGTACAAATCAGTATTCATCTAGCATTCGTACACCCAGTCCTGTCAAATGTAAAGTCGTGTGTGACTGAGTGTTGTTTGGGTGTTCCCAGAGGAATGGTATATGGCCCACTCATACACAATGCACTTCCCATATCCCATGTTAGCACTCATGTTGATGTCAGTCATCTTGAAATAACCCTCTTGCCAATAATCATCCCCATAATCTCGGTGGCACATGCAATAACTGCATAATGCTGTAGTGTAATAACCTAGTAGCCAGGTAGGAGCTCTAATCCCTGACATAGCAACTGTGAAACTCTGTGTGTGAGTGTACAGATGAATGATTTTGAGGCTATTCACAGTCACAACACCTCCCATAACCCTATGTTAGCAAGCCTGCTGATGTCATCCACATTGAAATATACCTTTGGACATGATTTTTTGAGGCCATTCACAGTCACAACACCTCCCATAGCCCCACTTTAGCAAGCCTGCTGATGTTATCCACCCTGAAATATACCTTTGGAGAAGGGCTAGCCCTATAATTTGAGTGGTGCATGCGGTAACTGCATAATGCTGTAGTGTAATGTACTAGTCAGGTGGGTGTTCTAATCCCAGACATGGGAACTGTGTATGTGTGCAGAGATAAATGATTCTTAGACTATTGACAATCACAAGACCTCCCATAGCCCCATTTTAGCAAGCCTGCTGATGTCATCCACCTTGAAATACACCTGCAGACATGATGTTGAGGCTATTCACAGTCACAACACCTCCCATAGCCCCATTTTAGCAAGCCTGCTAATGCCATCCACCTTGAAATATACCTTTTCACAAAGGCTAGCCCTATCATCTGCATGGTGCATGAGATAACTGCATAATACTATACTGCAATGTACTAGTCAAGTAGGAATTCTAATCTCAGACATGACAACTGTGTTTGGACAAGGGCTAGTCCTATAATATGCATGGCACATGCAATAACTGTATAATGCTATAGTGTAATATACTAGTCAGGTAGGAGTTCTAATCTCAGACATGGAAACTATGTGCTTGTGTGTTGAGGCTAATGATATTTATTCTATTCACAGTCACAACACCTCCCATAGCCCCATTTTACCAAGCCTGCTGATGTCATCCACCTTCAAATACACCTTTGGACAAGGGCTAGCCGTATAATCTGCGTGGGTCATGTGATAAATGTATAATGTAATGTACTAGTCATGTAGGAGTTCTAATCTCAAACATGGCAACTGTGTGTTTGTGTGTACAGATTAATGTTTTTTAGGCTATTCATATTCACAACACCTCCCATAGCCCCACTTTATCAAGCCTGCTGATGTCATCCACCTTGAAATATACCTTTGCACAAAGGCTAGCCCTATAATCTGCATGGTGCATGAGATTACTGCATAATACTATACTGTAATGTACTAGTCAAGTAGGAATTCTAATCTCAGACATGACAACTGTGTTTGTGTGTAGAGATTAATGATCTTTAGGCTATTCAGAGTCACAACACCTCTCATAGCCCCACTTTACCAAGCCTGCTGATGTCATCCACCTTGAAATACACCTTTGGACAAGGCTAGCCTTATAATCTGAGTAGCGCATGTGATAACTGCATAATGCTGTAATGTAACTTACTAGTCAGGTAGGAGTCCTAATCACAGACATGGAAACTGTGAGTGTGCATAGAGTTTAATGATTTTGAGGCCAGTCACAACACCTCCCATTGCCCTACTTTACCAAGTCTGCTGATGTCATTCTCCTTCAAATACACCTTTGGACAAAGACAAACCCTATAAGGCCCATGGTGCATGCTGTAAGTGCAGAACAATGTAATAGCAGTTGATACACAGCTATGGGTTTGAATCTCATCTGTATCATGCATTTATGTGGGTACATATGCATGTGGTGTACCTTAATGATTTTGGCCCCATGTACAGCCAGTACACATCTCAGAGCCTGCCTTTAGCAGTCCTGCAGATAGCATCCACCGTACAAGTACCTGTTGTGAAACCCAAGCTATGTCAGGACAGTAGTGCATGTGGTAAATGGGTAACATAATGACCTGTAAAGGTTGTTAGATAGTGGTTTGAACCCCACCACTGCAAATGGAAATGTGTGATTAGGGTGAAATACTTTTTGTAAACTCTCACCAACTACATCACCCAATGCTAGTATTTACAAGGGCTAGTGATGTTCCTCACCATAGAAGTACTTTGGGGCAGCATTCACCTAATAAGTTTTGTGGTGTGTGCGATAAATGTGGTACACTGTAGTAGCAATACATAGCTAGGTAGGGGGTTGAATCTCACTATTGGCAAGTGTGTGTGTGTGTGTGTGTGTGTGTGTGTGTGTGTGTGTGTGTGTGTGTGTGTGTGTGTGTGTGTGTGGGTCTGTCATCAGTATCCTGTGTGGAGATGGCTGTGCTTGCGTAATGACAGGAGGCATTGTGGGGTGGGTTTTGCTAAATAATTATATTGAGGACCTACTATATTTCACAATATCCACCTTACAAGGACAACAGATGTCAAACAGCAGAGATGCTGGTGTACACAATCCATAGCCCCACATGTGACATAATGGATTGGTGAACAATATGGGTAACCCTTGTAGTACACAAAGAACAATCTCCACCCATGTGTCCTACACAAACACACTTGCCTTTTGCTGTATCACACCCTTCCTTTCTTACTATGTCTTTGGCTCTGTCTCACTGTCACTGTCTCTCTCTCTCTCTCCCTCTCTGGTGAATGTGGAAAAGTACAAGTGTTTTGCATAGGCAGCAGCTTGACTATTGTAAGGAATGCCCATGATCAGCTGATGGCCTAGGCATGAATAGCAGTCCCCACTCACTAATTGCATGTGGAACAGCTGTGGTATCCTTCCATAGCCAAATGCTTGGAAACACACTCCTATAACTAAGCACTTCATGTGTGTGTGTGGGCTCTTTTCCTTCACTGTGAGCAGTACTGCATGCAGGTGTTTGATAAAGAGCATCACAGAGGGTATGTGGAAAAACCGTTACAACATACACTGTGGAGGCAGGCCAACAAACAGGAGAGGGAAGTTACAGACATGGGGACAGAATGTAAGTAATGCTGGTCTACATTTTAAGTAATGTTGGTTTAACAGGGTTTGTGTGGATATGGCCGTTCTACATGATTTGAAGTCTGGCATGATAGCATTATACGGGTGAGGAAAATTTCACCTATAGGGTTATCTGCAGACTGTTTAGAGTTTGGAGTCTTGCGTGTGTTTTGTTACTCACACATTTCCTATCTGTAGATATGAAGTAGCATACTCTGATGATTGCAGTCAATACATACTGACATCCATGTGAGTTACTCACTTCATATCCCTCAGAAGACATTTGACACAACAAATCCTGGTACACCAGGTAATTTTCAGATTATCACAGTAATATGTCAATACTGGTGCTGTGATTGTGCCTCTGTCCCCCAAGTCTGTCACCTTTTGTCCATATGTCATGCAGTAAGAGGTGCATATCTACAGTACATCATTATTTACTGAAATCATACCTGGTAACAAGTTAGCGAGACATCAGAGTGCTAGACATGTTAAGTATAGTAGGCCTCATATTTCTGTACAGACCCTAGACATTCTGTTGTAGTGTGTACAATACTGAGGTCTGCGTACTTATGATGATTGTTGACAGAGTGTGTATTTTGCATATGTTACCTGGCCTGTGTGCAGACTGTGGTAGATGTCAATGTCCTTGGTCCTGTTCTATCAGATGTTGCATGCTGCCCCAGCTGATGGTACCCTATCAGTGTATATGTTTCTAGGGCCAGAGCAACACATGTCCCATACCACAGTCAGGCATCAGACTATACTGTGTATTGGCTGATTGCATGTAGGGTTACTGTGTGAGTAGTTCATATAAGGGTGGTGTTGTTCACACAGTGCATATACTGTAATATTACTTAGGCTTACCTTAATGTCTCTGTGACTGTGTTCGTATTGGTTCTGGGTATGCACTTTCACACTGGTGTCTGTTACTCCATGCTGTTACATGACTGAAGTGCCTGCTATATTTGCAAGTACATGTGTATGCCCCCATAGGACACTTTGGTCAGTGTTGTGGCAGTCTACCTGTAGTTTGCACATTGCTGTCCGACATGCCTAGCAGATCAGTGTGCTTACCTACTGTGATGTTATGTTCAGATATTTGTTAGATGAACTGTTGCCTGCCCTCCATAATGGTTGTGTATGTCTAAAAAAGCAGTGGGATGGTGTAAAGATGTATGTCATTAAGTAGCGTGTAGTATGTGGTCTTGGGACCTCTGCTCCTCTGGTTAATATGTGTTTGGACAGACAGGAGTGTGTGAATGCATCAACTGTGTGAGCTTATCTATTCCAGTATTTTTCTGATATCCGCATTTATATGGCTGTCAAGATCCACACTGTGAGGTGTGGTACACACATCTTGCACTAAGGAGGCCAGTGTATACCTTGACAATGACCAGATTGTGTCAGACTGTTCACGTTTATTGGTCATGTCTCTGCTGTATTCTACAGGATAAGTACTGTGATTAGTGTGGTACTTCACTATGCTGATCTTATGATGTCTGTCGGTCACTGATGGCATACCTTTCAGTAGCAGAAGTGACATCCCACACAACATGTCTGTTAACACAACCCCTGTACTGTAGTAACATTGCACATTTATACCTGCAACACTTACATGACATCTCCTTGCAGTAAGAGGTTGTGATGATTCTTCCAATTAAAATATCAGCCCTGAGCCCAAGGCAAGTCAGGAAACAGTCTTGTCTGCCAAAAACACAAACCACAAGTAGTAAACTGATAAAAATAAAATCCATGGCTTGCCAGAGAGCACACAGCTTTATTCACATAACAGACTAAGCGCTTTCATCCATAATCCTGTTGGGCTTCATCAGAGTCAATCACAGTAAAACATTTAATCCTTATATACAACGCTTGTTAGCTGATTAATTAATTAATTAGTTAATGGACATTAACATTCACTTAGTACTACATAAAATATAACAACCCTAAAATGTTTTAACAGTTAAAAACTGACCTAAAAATCATATATAATTTAACCAAAACATTTTAACACCACCAATAAAAGACAATATGACCTAGAAGAAACCACTGTGCATCTTAAAACATATATTAAAAACATTGCACTATGTTTAAATATAATCATTTGATGCTAACATCATAAACATTAAATTACTTCAATGTTAAAATATTGTACAGTACTATATTTATGTATAGTGTGTATCTATACACCTGTTACCATATGCAGCCATTTCCAAATCAAATAAAATGCAATTTATATTTTAAATAACTGGAAATGGAGATTTTATCATTAATGCCTGGCACTCTGGTTGCATCAGGACATAACTGTCAAAGGCACTCTTCACTCTCTCCCCCTGTGACACACACACACAGTCTCTTTTGCGTTCATGCACGCATTCACTCACACACATAGCTGTCACTCTTTTCCGATCTCTCACACAGTCATAGTCACTTCTTCATTCTTACCTGCATTCACTCACACATGGTTCTCACTCTCTCCAAATCAAACACACACACAGTCACTTCCTTATTCATACCTGCATTCACTCACACATCACTCCCACTCTTCTGATCTCACACACACACATACAGACACACACACACACACACACACACACACACACACACACACACACACACACACACACACACACACACACACACACACACACACACACACACACACACACACACACACACACAGCCACTTCTTTATTCATTCCTGCATTCATTCACACATCGCTCTCACTCTCCACATCTCACAAACACACACACACACACACACACACACACACACACACACACACACACACACACACACACACACACACACACATTGATCTCACTCTCCTGATCTCTCAAACACACACAGACTCTTTTGCTTTCATGCATGCATTCACTCACACACACAGACAAATACACTGTGTAAGCTTCACTTTCCAGTGCAAAAATCATCTTAGCATTTACATTTAAGCAATGGTTATACCTGTTAAGTATAGTGAAGCCTTGGTAAGCACTGATCACATTCCAGTCTTATAAAAAAGCAGGGTAATGACATTATTAATAAGTGTATTTCATGTAATGTACATAGCATGCTTCTATATGCTGTCAGTACAGTAGCAAGGGGTGTGAGTATACTGTCTGGGACACCTGTATATATATGCCTAGGACATCAATCTCTTCCTGTAGTATGTGTTTCATGCATGGGGAGTATCCCAGGCTATATGCAGTCACAGCATTAAATTACCACTGTCAACAGCACTTTCCCAAAAAAGAGTGGATTGCAGATTGTAGTACTGGAAACATACACCCTTACATGCAAAGCTGGAGTCTGATTACTGACTACTGTGTTGTCAGTGTGTGAACTGTGTGTTATCAAGTACTTGCTACTGGATACTGATCTGATATGTAGATATTAACTGTAGACTACAATGTGTATAGGACATGTCATTGAGGGATGCTGTCATGCAGTACTGGCATACCTATCAGTGTCAGATGTCTATCTGTCAAAACACTACTCGTAATGCATAACCGGTTGGCTAGCTGATGCCCGTCTGTCCTCTGTACAGATGTGCAGATGTCAGGTATCCATCTGGGTTATTCACAGGTAATCTATGCTGGACTGACTCTGACATGTTTGCCCAGCTGTGTTATGAATGCCACAAGTATGAAACCACACCCTGTATACACCACATGCCATGGATTCCCCAACTACACTAGTACAGTCACCAAAACATGCTTGGTTAAAGGACTCTAACCCAGACACTGGCCATGTTATGTAATATAGTTTGTGTACAGGTCAGTTGGTGCACCTCACTGGGTCTCTGCAAGAGACAACCAGATGATTGGATGTTGCATGTAACTGTTACCCTGAGGAATCAGTCATGTGGCATCAGTTGATAGATGGCCTGCTGACAAATGTCAGGTGGCATGATAACACTGTACCCACATCCCCACTCTTCTCATCTACCCATGGACAATATCCTGGTACACACCTAAGAACACCTGCACTTATGGGCCCCAGTACCAACATATGTCTTACTGTGCATTGCTGATAATAACAGTGTTCGTGTGCTTGTAAACCTGCAGTTGATAATATACATAGGACCTCCTACACACTACACCCCCCATTGCCATAGTTAGAAATGGCTGCTGCTGTACTGCACCTTACATGTACCTTGTAACACTCTTCACCCTATGGGCTACCTGGAACTTGCAGTACCAGCACAACACTGTTGTACAAATGGCTAGATAGCCATGGGTTACCCTCTGAGTCCTGGCAATTGTGTGTATGTGTGCAAGTGTGTATATTTGTAGGATACATAATAATGAGGCCAAATTGTCCAAATACAATGCAAGTGCCGATACACTGTAAGGCATAGTGATGTCACTGACATTCAGAGAGCCATGACAAAAATCACCCTACTATCCCAGTGGCATGTGCAATAAATGTATATCCCTGTAGCAGGTCTGTTGAAATAGACAAGGATTTGTATTACAGTCCTGGTCAATGTGTGATTGTGGATATGTCAGGGTATTATCATGGGTGTCAGTGAGCAACATACCCAATGTGTGGTGAGGGTGTTGGGTATACTGTTGTGACACCATGGTACCCCCAGCACATGTTCCAAGATCCACTGTATGAGGACCACTGTCACCATCAACCAAATATGTAACTGAGTACAGTACAGGCTAATGATGCCTGTGCTGTGTGCAATGTATCTGTAACAGAATGGACTCACTGACATGTACTTTGCACTGGTAAACCCAGGTCTGTCAGATGTGTCTATGACTGTAATGTGTTTGTCAATGTGTCTATGACAGTATGGCATACTATGTGTTGTCCAGTAACACCCAGTACATCCCCCATTACCATACTGTACAAGCCCTGGTGATGTTCTTCATCTGAGAAGATACTCAGGACACACCTCGTCCTACAATTGTGTGTTGTGTGAAATTATGCCAAAAACATTATTATCAATATGTACCTAGGTATGGGTTCTACTGTCAGTGTTGCCAAGTATGTGTGTGTGTGTATGTGAAGGGAACTACTTCAGTTCTCTGAATATACATGTCACAGGAGGTCATCTGTCCATGAACTGATTGGCATATGATGACATTTCAAAAGACTCCTGTGATGGGAATTATTTCCATCAAAACTGGTGGTAGATGTGTACATGCCCTCTTTCCCACTGTAGAGCTGAACATTGATGCTGGAGTTGGTATATATAATTGGCTGTTAATGTTGTGGACACAGCCACCCTCATTGGGGTTATTGGTGTGTGTATCCTGATACTTAGTCTGCTGTAATACTGTACAGTGTATGTTAACAGGTTAGGTAGTCATTAATCACATGACGTGCAGCTGTACACCAACCCACAACCTCCAAAGTGTAGATCTGTGCCACACACACCAGCATACCTGTGTTTACCAATGCCAGGATTGCCATAAATATGGGAAGGGGACACATACCTGTCATTATCATCGTTGATGACATTAAAGTAGCAGACTGATTATGTACTGCTGAAACGTTTTGCCTATTATGTCTTGGTGGAATTAAATAGGCTAAAATGTGTTCACTGACAAATACAGTACATCCATGTGTACATTAATGTGTATTTATAGCATCCACACCAAAGCCTCTGTGTGTGTCTATTATACAAAACCTGTAGTGCGTGCCACCCAGTACACTGTACATTGTCCACAGTAGATGGGCTGCTGACATTAGCCACCATGCACTCCTGTGTATACAACCCTCAGACCTATCAGCCATGTGGCACATGCAGTAATTATTATACAGACCTATTACCTGTGTGCAGCTGTACCCAGGATACGACACAGTCAAAATGTGTCACCACAGTGCCAAACTCCTTGTAGGATACAACAGCAGACCAAACTCCTGATGACACATACACACCTCCAACAGAAATGGAATACATTATGGAGACCACTATTAGTCAGTGGTAATACCAGCTATATTGCACCATGTCTACACAGCTACACATACTGACATGTAAGAATTAAACTTTCCTGCTGAAAATATATTACACAGCATTATACATTGATGCACCTTCATACATTCACCCTGTGCATCAGAATCATAGTAGCCTGTCCCTGCGTCGATGGTATGGATGACAGGGATGTGGCACAAGTATCATCATATGCACAGGGTGTAATGTGGGTTGGCCAAAGACCTAGGCTGAGACATTTGGTTGACATCATGAGTGTGTTAGGGAGCTTTGCTATTAATTGGGCTGTGAAGATGTGGTGTATGTAGGTATGGAGGTGCCCTAGTTGTCTTGGTGATGTGTGTGTGTGTGTGTGTGTGTGTGTGTGTGTGTGTGTGTGTGTGTGTGTGTGTGTGTGTGTGTGTGTGTGTGTGTGTGTGTGTATGCACACAGTTTGGCCATTTGCCTGCCCTATACATGGGTTTGTTGGTCAGCTGCAGACCGTACATGGCAGGGTGTGCAGTTCACTGTCTCCGGCCATGGACATGAGAACTGTGCCTGCCAGGGTTTCCACGAGCACTACCAGCTACAATGCCAGATATGTTACTCTACCCTGAGGATGACACCTGTCCGCTGGATCTGGGTCCCTTTTGGGACTGGCCAGGGCCACTTGCACGTGGCCTGCTGTGGTGTGGTGTGGACATCACCCCCCTGCAGTGCTGGTGCTGCCACTATGAGAGTGGCTATGACTTCTTGCACGTCCACATAGACCTCCACCTGTTGGCATTGCTGACTTACGTCCACGTGGCTGTTGCTGTTTTCCCTCCATATGCTCTAATGCGGACAGTGTACGGTTGACCAGTCCCACCAGCTCACCAAACCATCTATCCATGACCTCTGCAAAATTACAGTGGGCATCTGTGAGATCATGGATGGTGTCAATAACCGCTGAATGAGTAGCCCTCTGTAGCCCAAGACCCTGTCTGATATACCATTCCATATGTGTCTGTGCCTCCATGATGGCCTGAAACATGCATCTGGGGACAGCAGCTTTGGCACTGCTGCCAAGGGCATGATGTCCAGCAGCCCTCCTACAAGAACCTCTGTACATCTGCCTTTGTGATGACCTGTCAGACATCTGTCTATGGCTGCTGCATACAGACACACTTGCCATAGTCCCCACACTGCTCTGTTCTATGCCACCTCCCACCAACTGCCCCTGATCTATGGCCACTGGTGATAGGGTATGTATAGGAAATGTGGCTGTGTGCAGGGTGGGGTGGATAACAGTGGAATGTCAACCAATGGCACAGCTTCAGCCACTGACAATCCCACCTGTGCCTTACCACAACTATCATCATTGTCAGAGTCTGTATGGACACTAACTTCAGATTCCCTGCAGGAGGGACCCTGACCCACCTCACCATCTGTGAGGGGAAAACAGAAACGTTACTTTCAGACTGGTATGTCATTGCTTACCTCTACACTCACACCCACATACCACCACCCTCCACACACACACATACACACATGCACAGACACACACACACACACACACACACACACACACACACACACACACACACACACAAACACACTTACAGGTGAGGTGGCATAGAGATATTACAGACACCTCTGATTACCCATATGTCAACATGCATGACATATAGCAATCAACAACATGCAGTTCAGCTATCTCAATCCCTGTTACTGACATTATACATCTCGGTTATGCATGAGGTGTGTTAGTAGGTGATGGCCCTTCCCCTGGAATGCACTGCATCCATGTACACAGTATTGCTGTGCACCTGTTCAGCACCCTGACATGTACTTTGCAGCATACCTCACAAGTGTACACACCATTGCTGACTGTGTATATGTGGGATGGTTATGTTTGTTCTCTTGCCACAGCCCCTGTGTGTTTTACAGATACATACCTGGGCTGATATGAGGACAGATGGCAATAGTGAGTGCCTGAGGTTTGATTTGCAGATCTCATCAGCAGTGCATGTCTCAGCAATGAAATCCAATTATATTGACAACCTCCCAAGCTTACTGTGGGTATGAGGTGTGTACAAACCCTTATTGACATGCCACCATCTTCCCTGATATGCCATGGGGTCACAATGCATATGTTACCATTACACATACCTGATATGTGACATATGACCTGTGCAATCACATGCAGTATCAAACAAATGTGTTAGTTGTGCAGATGTTGATTGCGATGCATACAATATGTGGGTTGCATACGTATGCACACCCTTAACCCAATGTTTTGTTGCAGCACCTGTACGTGAAAAACAGCAGTAACTTTTCATGGAAGGTATATACTAGCATGGCCCATCCTCACTTGCAATTATGTGGTCACCCCTCCCTACAAATGTCCCCCAACTCTGCCAGATTGCAAACATGGCTCATGTGCACAGCCCTTGGAGGTCACACAATGCATGACCTTGACTATGTTCAGATACAGCCATTCTATGTGACTTTCAGACATATGCATTGGTTCACTGTTGTGTTTCAGGGTGACACACCACCCCATCCTCAGCCATTTTGCAGATGCATGACAACTATGGGCCACACATGAGTGTCACTTGGTGGTGTCTCACATGCAGAACAACATGTCTACTGCCATAGTTTCTGCTAATTAACAGCAAACCTACAGGTGTACACTGGCACCAGCAGGGTACAGATGGAGATGGTGGGCGTGAGGTGGACTGAGGTGATGCTTTTGCAGCTCATGTATCTTTATTAATAATGTCTGTAGGTTTCAGCCATGGTCTCAGAACACCATAATAAATTGCAACACATGCCTGTGAGAGATGTGATGTTATGCATATGGTACCTGGAGAGAGCCCTGGATGATGTCCCATGTGGAACAACTCTTCAATCTGAGTACCCTAACCCATAGGCCACAATTATGCAGAGTCCAGGTAATTATCGACACAGGTACTTTGCAGGCAGTACCTGCTTGACATTCCTGCAAGTCCCCAGTGTTGCTGCATGTGTCTGGGCAGCCTCCGTGACCAGTTTGCAACATGTTCTGTCATCTGTCTTGGATGGGCATCTGTTTATTTCTGACATGATTGTTGTCCCATATGTCATACACACATACATGACTGTCTGTACTGTTTGCCATGGTATATGCAATGTTGATGTAAGGCTACTTTTCCCACTCCTGAGTGCTACCTTTCAGATATGGGATGCATTCCAGGGTTTGTAACAGGTGTGCAAGCCAGGGCTGCCTCTGTTGCAGGTGAGTGGGCAGATGTCATGGACAGATGTCTTGGACAGCAGAACATTACTTGGTCTAACATTTAGGCCCTGTATGTGATGGAAGGTGTGTATTCCAGAAGAGTGAATGCTGTCAGTACCTCACAAGATGCTTCCACCACATGTTATTTGGAATGTGTGCACACATATGCGTCCAGTGTTTGTTAAGGTATGTATTCCCCATAATTGTTGTTCTAACATAGGGTTCCATATTACACATGCATTGTTCATTTTAGGATCACATTACAGGTTGTAAACAGTGTGTAATGTGGTACTGTGATTTGCCAGTGTGTAGATCTGGAATAGCTGCCATTTTGATAGTGGTATATACAGTGTTTTACACACTGTAGAAGGGTAGTGTATCAAACATGTCTGAACTGTAGGCCATTCCTCCCACCATTATATTCACCTCTGTCCACACATCTTGCACTGACAGGTTGTGCGGTATACTGCAAGACCCATACATACCCTTCAGATATGGCACCAAGGTGACCACTGTGATATAGTGCAGTTAACATTAACAATAAGTGAACATGTACAGCATGCATTATGGGTAGGTGTGTTACATGTGTGCATGGCACACCGCATGGCCATAACATGGATAATGTATTGGCAGACGTGAAATAGAAAAACTCCATACTCACCAGCCACAAGCTGCTGCCCTAGTTGGATACCAGAGGGACCTACATAGATGTGTGAGAAATGTTAGCCACACCTGTGCCATTGGTACAGGGTGGGAGCAGTATTTTAGAACATCATCTATACAAAGCCACAATACTAGAAATTATGCACATCTGCTCTTTAATACACTGCAGCAACAGACTATATTATCTGACATATGCTTATATATACCTTACAGATGAGGATAGATAAGCAGCACTGTTCTACTAATGTGCCCTAGGGCCTTACCTGGATGCTCCTGCTCCATTGTGCGGGTGGCACCCACCTCCACAGTACTTTATTTGGCTGCTGGAATTTGCCGGCGTGTGGGTGCCCCAAGGCTGGCGAGGAGCTCCTCCACATGAGTCAGTGAGGCTGGATGGTATGACCCCCACCTGTGGCTTGCTAGTCCCTTCTGACAGCAGCAGCATGTTGACAGCCATGCCAGATGAGGTCATTACAATGATGTCGTACCAGATCATAACTACAGTTATGCAGGCCAACATCATTTACACTGCGGACAAGCTCGTTCCACAGGGCAGTCCTCTCCTGCATATCATGTGATGTCCGTGAAAACAGGGTTCCATGATGCTGCACGAGGTACTGCACAATGATGTCTGTTTTGTCTGCAGTACATGCAGGCATCCTTTGCCTGGACATGGTACCTGAAAGACATAAAGAGGTGACAAGGTCTGAGGACATCATACTGCAAGGTTATCATACTTGATACTTAACATCTCCCTCACCCCTGTCATATATGCATACCTAATCTGAACACACACATCACTCAGTATGTTTACACCAAACCTTCTGTTGAGACATATATCCTATTGTGCTGCAAATACTGAACGTTGTTGTTATTCATGTTCAATGTTTAAACAGTATCATTGGTGGCCTATTGCTAACAATGTCACCTGCATGCCATTCTAATGGCCACTGTGGTTCCATATATGCATGTGTTCTGTTTGCTATGCAACTGTTCCAAATCTGATGTGTTGGGTTAATGAGAATATCTATGCATGCTGTTATACCTAATCCTGGATTGTGTTGAGTATTACTAACCCACATATACTTTAAAATTGCAACACCATAGCACATTTGGGAAGGCCGGTCCCAGCAAACCCACCTCTCCCACCTCAATGTCAATTAAGAACTTATATATCTCTGTAGTTCTCACAACTTTCTTAGTCACTGCTGTAATCTGTACCTTACAGATATTATTACAATACTCTATGGCCTTAGTTTGGACAGTGGTATGTTTGTAGACAAGTATATATGTGAACCTACAGTCTACACCTCTTACCTGGTATACCTGTGCAGGAATTGTTTTTTAACACTACCTGACTGTTTCTACACATATTCCCAGATTCCAGGTTGATGTTATGCACATACCTCTAAATATCTTATTTCAAACACTATGGTCAAGGCCTGACAACATGCAGGTGGAAATGGGACATATTTTGACAACTGCTCTCATAAACTTTAGGTGAGTTGCTACAATGACAGGCTTGTTTTCATATACATTTTCTTTATATTTACAGGTCTGACAATCAGTTATATGTCATTAAAAGCTGCCTAAAATTCTGAGATCATCACACTGATTTGCCAGGGGACATGGTAACAGGCAGCAGATATGGGCCAATTATCTGGACATTTTGAACAAATCTGTACAGTTGAGGGGTATGATTATGCATACAACTTACTACCACTCCCAGGATTCGATCCATGATTCTGTCTGCTAAAAATAAAACAGTGTATGCCACAGTTGAGTGTGCGAGATATTGCTGTGTATCTCTTCACTGTTTTCTGTCTATACGTCTCTCATGGTTTTACAGTCTGACCTTGTAATTACAACAGTCTTATATAGGCATTCCTAGACATTTTTATTATGTAGCACAGTGTTGGTGACAGTGATGAGTAATACATTATTATTCAGAGAAACTGCAACACTAACAATGCCATACAATACCAGAATAAACAGTACCAGTCCAGGATTTCAATCTTTATTTCCAGGCACAGTTTTCTTATCTGACAGACCTGTGGAAGGAATGTTTGTTAACACTACCTGAATGTTGACACATATATTACCAGATTCCACATTATTATTATGCACATACGTCTCACACTGTTACTGCACACATTCTGGTCATAGCTTCACAACACGGGGATAGAGATGGAACATATTTTTCATATTACTCTCATAACATTTTGGTGAGTTTCTAGAGTGACAGGTTTGTTCTTATAGACATTTTTCTAACGGTTATGATGTCTGACAATCAGTTGTATGTCATTATTTACTGCCTAAACTTCTGGGATCATCCCATTGATTTGCCAGGGGGGCAGGCAGAAAATATGTCAATTATCTGAATATTCTGAACAGTTGAGGGGTATGATTATGCATATAGCTTACTACAACTTCCAGGATTCAAACCATGGCTGTGTGTGCTAACAGTTTAGGTCACAGTAGAGTGTGCTATTTGGATTTTGCTATGTATCATTTCACTGTTTTCTGTCTAAGACTCCCTCAGTTGTACAATATGACCTTGCGATTACAACAGTCTTATACAGATGTTCCTACACATTTTATTTATGTAGCACAGTGTGGGTAGCAGTGCTTAATACAACAGTACTATTAAAAGAATGCAACACTGCATTACCATATGATACCAGAGTAAACACAAGCAGTCCAGGAGTTAGACCTTTATTGCCAGGCTGTTACCATTTTATTTACATACAACCTATATGAGACTCTTCCTGCCATATTGTCTGGTTTATTCAGTACATCCCATACATGATACAGGTTTTATGCTGGCAATTAACTTTCTACTACTTTTATATTTATTTCTTATGACAGGACATGCATGATTATTACTAACCTGCATCGTGATGCAGCCTCTGCAGCCTACAGGCATGGGCTTCCTGATTCACAGCCTGCTCTGCCGCCACTGTTAAAGACATAAGAGGAATATTTAGTCATACCTATCCATAATATACATGAGCTGGCAATTATTAAACAGGTAGTAGAATGATACTTACACACTGCTGGGTCATCATCCTGCCTAGCTTCTTGGATCCACAGATCAAAGACCTCCCTCTTCCTCCATTTCAAGTCAACATAGGGATGCCTGACCTGCTCACCAGCTCAAGGGATACCAGTAGCACTGGTGAGGTCACTGGCAAGATGTTCCCAGGTTTCTGCTTTATATTGGGAGCCTGGTACTGGCCATGCAGCAGTCTCTGTTCATGGTCTTTTACCAGGAGTCCTACCATGACCTTAGACTCCTGGATGCCCCAACGCTGTGCTTGGAAGCGTGATCCTTCAACAACACCTGCCATTGTGCCTACAGGAGGAAGCTGCAACCAGTTATGATATGTATTCCTGCCTGTGGGGTTTACATAGGGCCAATTTCCAACACTTTGCCATGATGGGATGGTTTTGAAAATGCTAAGCTACGAGCAAACCTGCTTACCTAAGGTTGGCACTGCTTAAAGGAGCATACCAATGGGCAAATCTGTTTAGCTGGGCTACTCATTGCTTACACCTGGTAAGCAGAAGTGTGCAATGCTTAGTGTTGCTTATTTTTAATTTTATACACTATTTGCTGTATGGCATTGATTTATCATTGATTACATGTTATAAATTTGTTTAGTATTCGTGATTCATGTGTACATATACTGTATGGGGTACTTGTGTTTATCGGGGGATTTCACCACCTTATTACAATGACACCTCACATCTGAACTGAATGCAGTATTCCAGTTCACAAATATATGTTATTTAGTAGGTTATACAACAAAAAAATTGTTTATAAATTCCTTTCACATGTAAAATGCGAATTTGCTATAGAGAGAATCAAACCCTAAATAACTGCTTACAAATCAAGCACTCTAACCACTACACTATTGCAGTATTCCTTTGCTTGGGTTAGTCTTATTATTTAACATCTTGTGCCATTTAAGCTGGTGTATGCATAGCTAAGCAACGGGCAAACCCATCCAGCTACTGTTAAACTTTATCACTTTAAAAAAAAAATTAAATTGTGATTGTTGTCATAGTTGTCATACAATCAGGGACAACTCTCAACAGAATCAGGGACAAATCCAGACAAAAGTGGAGAAAATCAGGGACAATTTTAACATATTAGTTCTATTAACTTGAGACATTTACAACATTGCAGAATGTGAATTAATGTACATTTCCTGCAGTGAAATAAGTGATCAGCTCTTAATTATCGTCATTATTTATTCAGTATAATTCCAATGGCACCTGTATTTAGAGGGATTTCAGAGGGACAATGCTAACATTTGAGTGTACATCAGGGACGTCCCTGACAATCAAGGATGGTTGAGAGGTATACATTTGTTGTACTATGAGCATTCTCACTCATTGTAATTGCTGAACGGCAATTCTTGAGTGCAGGGTCATGTATGAGAGTTCTGCTCTCAGACACACCCCCTGCACTCGCCCATGCTCTGTGTTTGTTTAGGTGCAGAGGCAATGCGCCTACATAAATATGCATAGAGTGCTGCTGTGCTGCACTTAAATGGTCATTTCCATGCAGGACTGCACAGAATATTGCTGAATCCTGGGGTACATGTAAAATGTCTTTTATTGCTGTGGCTTCCTACAGGTGCAAGATTACAAAGATATGTTAAACTCTGAGTTTACTTTAGCCTGGGAACCAGAGAGGTGTCAAGAATGATGTAATTTAAAATGAGTCAGCAGTGATGTATTATCAATTTAAGAAATCTCAGAGAGACAGAGAAATGCATTTTGCATTTCTCTTCAGAACTGACAACATCACCAGCACTTGCTTGCTCTGTATGTAAGTAGATCTTAGACTTTAGTATTTCTCTTAGAAACAGAAAATAGTAGGATTAGTCTAGCTGTTTTCTATATTTATGTCAGAGTATCCGACAGTATTGTTTTAAAGTTCCTGTGTCTGAACTCTTGACTAGCACTGTGTTGAATTGAGGAGATTTGTCTTGTATTTTTATTATTTATTATTAAATATTTTTAAACCTTTCAACTGTTGCTGTTTTGTGTAGAGATAATTTAAGCTCTAGAGCACTTGCATGTATTTAGTGATACTGTACTAGCCTTAAAAGTTCTGGATACACTTACTATTTGGTTAATAATATTGCACAGTAAAATTGGACACCCTTTGGTAAGGGCCTTATTAGTAGCTAATATTAGTGGTTGATGGCATTGATTTCTACCTTATAGTCTGGGCAATAAGGGGGCATAGCTGGACATCCTGTGCCAGCCTTCCCCGGGAGTGTTTGCATGTTTGTAAGTAAATCTTACCTCAAAGTGTGTGTGTGTCAGCTACTTGGGCAGGGACATGAAGCACTGGTTAGACAGAGAGGGTGCTGGAGGTTTTAGCTTGATCACCAGGCTGAGATCTGGACCCTATAGCTGTGCCAGTGGGGAGTCTTATTGGGGATATGGAGTGAAAGGGAGAAACCAGCTCCAGACTAACTGTGATCTCTGTGTGCTCTTAAGGGAAATTGTACTTTACTCTGTGTGTATTTCATAGTTTCATAGTATAGTACTAGGCTATCTGCCCTGGAGCATTTGTAAGCCTAGCCATAGTGATGTGGCTTTTGCCACCCCATGAAATGGTACAAAAAATGTATAGAATAAATTTAGAATACTGTGCCTCTGTCTAATAGTGACACAATGAAGGTTCCCTTATATAATAGAATTAGTTTACTGTGCCCCTGTCTAGCAGTGACATAGATGTGACCCCTGGGGTAAACTTATGATCTCCCATCCACTCATCAAGATTTCTCTTGAAGAGAGTCAGTGAGGGGCTCTGCCTAATATGAACTGGGATCTTGTTCCAAAACATGGGAAGCCTCTGGGTTATGAATCTATCCCTCCAGCATGTCCTATTCATACTTGTGCCAAGGTTTAAGTCTTTAGCTCTCATGGTCCTGATGGAAATGGATTTTTTGAGGTGGAGCATGTCCATCAGATCCTGATTGGACATGGCCTTGTACGTCAGCCAGAGATCACCTCTGAGCAGGCAGTATGCTACTGAACAGAGCTGAAGTTTCTTTAGTCTGGCAGAATAAGACATATGTTGGAGACCCTTGATCCTCTTGGTGAGGTACTTTTGTGGTCTCTCCAGCTGTTGCAAATGCCGGGTGAGGTACATACCAAATGGGGCATTGTACTCAATCATGGGTCTGATGAGGGAGGAGTATAGGGGTACAATGACATCCTTGGATCTGGATGTGAATCCCTTCATGATGAGGTGTGCAAGGTAGAATGTTTTTCTGACCACTTTGGCAACGTGGGTGTCAAATGAGAGGTCACTGTCGATTTGGGTCCCTAGGTCTCTGATTACTTTTTCTGTACTCAGTGGGTTGCTGTCTATGTGATAATTTGTGGGTACTTTGTTTTTCCCAAAGGGGATGACTATACATTTTTTGGCATTTAGTTTAAGGCCGTGACTCCGGCATCAGTTGTCCATTTCTATGAGGCCTTTTTGTAGGATGTATGTGTTCGCTGGTGTATCGACTATGGCGCCAAGTTTGCAGTCATCTGCAAACTTTGTCAGCCACAGCCCTCCCATGTTTGCTTTAACATCTGAGAAATAAATTCTGAACAAGAGGGGTCCCAGGACAGATCCCTGTGGGACACCACTTGTAACTGGCTTTGAGTCTGACATTGCTCCAGTGATTTTAACTTTATGGGTTCTGTCCTTTAGCCAGTTTGCAACCCATCTAGTGACATAAGGGTTTACGTTTAAGCTGTTGAGCTTATCTATGATGCCTGAGTGGGGTATTGTGTCGAAGGCCTTAGCCAAGTCAAGGTAGGCTGTATGGACTGCTTTGCCCTCATCAATGGCTCTAGTAACTGTTTCGAAAAAGTCAACCAGGTTCAAAAGGCAGGATCTGCCCTTTACAAAGCCGAATTGGGTGGGGTCAAGTGTCTGTAGGTCCCCTATGTCTCTGTTTATGAGTTCCATAATGATTCTTTTCATAGCTTTGCAGACCAGGCTGGTTAAGCTTATGGGGCGGTAGTTTCCAGGGTCTGTAGAGGCACCCCCTTTGTGGAGTGGGACCACTGTTGCTGTACGCCAGTGTTCAGGTACATATCCCGAAGTAAGGCTAAGGTTAAATAGCATTTTTATGTGTGGGTTTAGCTCCTCTTGAGTTCACGTAACACGCAACCCGGGATACCGTCAGGTCCCATTGATGCTGTGTTTTTAGCTTTGTTTAGGGCAGTTCTCACTTGGACATCTGAGATGACAGGGAGATTACATTCAGCTGGGATAAGTATTTCTTCTTTTGGGGGTGAGGAAGGGGAGAAATTTGCACTGAACCTGTCAGCCAGAATGTTGGCAATATCTGTGGGTTCAGTGTATTTTTTGTTGTTGTGAACCAACTCTGAGCATATCTGAGGGTTTCCGCCCAGGTTTCTAACATAGCTGAAGAAGGCTTTGTGGTTATCTTTAGTGTCCTTAGCGATTTTTATCTCAAAGTTGGCCTTGGGTGTTTTTATGAGAGAACGTAGTTTTCTGCTAATGTTGATCAGAGATGTCTTCCCTTCATGGGATTTTGCTCTGACGCAGTAGCTTCCTTCTTTGTTATACAATTTGTTAATGGCTGAGGTCCACCAGACAGGACGCTTGCTTTTGGTGGAGAGGGACTTGGATTTATTTGGGATTGCATGATCCATGCATTCTTGGAGATGTCCATAGAAAGCATTTGTGAAGGATTCGACATTGTGGGATGTGGTATCCACTGGCACAGTGGGCTTAAAGGATACCATCTCAGTCTTAAGAAGAGTGAAGTCTGCTTTTGAGAAGTTTTTCACTGTGGTCGTTTGTGCTGGGGGTGGAGGTGGGATATGTATATCCAGGGTGATTAGTTTGTGGTCATATCTCACTAGTGAGGGGTATACTTCCGGTGTGGAGCATTTTGTCCCCATGTTTGTGATGATCAGGTCTAGTATATTATCTCCCCTAGTGGGAGAGGTGACTAGTTGTTCCAGTGCATTAGAATTTATGAATTCCAGGAACCTTTGGGCTAGGGTATTAGGGCTAGAATAATGTACCCAATCTATGTTTGAGTAGTTGAAGTCTCCCAGTATGATGGTATTTTGTGATATATTCATATCCTCCAATGTCTTCAGGAAGGCTGAGTGGGGTTCTTGAGATTGGGAAGGTGGTCTGTAACATGCTACCAGTTGTATAGCAGTTTTGCCTATGGTTAGTGGCACCTGTATGGTCTCTGATGCTTCATGTGTTGCTACTAACCTGGAGGTGTGGGTGTCCTTGATGAATATGGACACTCCCCCTCCCTTTGTGGTTTGGCCCAGGTTTTGGGGCCGAAAAGCATGATACGAGGTATAACCTGGTAGCACTGGGGTGCTCTCAGGAGCCTTGAACCAGGTTTCAGTTACTGCACAGACGTTGATGTTCACCATGCTGAGGAGTGCATCAAGTGCCTGCATCTTGAGATTTAGACTTCTGGCGTTGAGCAGCATTACCCTTAGTTTTTTTCCATTTTTGTTTTCTAAGGAGGTGGGTTTGTCTTTTGAGCCTTGCCTAAAAAAGGCACTATGGGGGTGGCAAGAGCCTTGGCCAATATCCGGAAGCCCAGTGGTGACAGGTGTAGGCCATCCCTTGCGAAGCAGCGTGGCTTGTCCAACATGTCATCCCAGGCAGGCAGACATTGGATCCCCTTAGAATGACACCAGTACTTGAGCCAATTATTAAAGCTGATCATCTTGTCTTTGTATTGTGGTATCATTCTTGGTGAGGGCAAGATGCTGCTCAGGGTCAAGGTCATACCAACCTGGGCTACATAATCGGAGAGCTCCTCTATGTCTCTTTTCATGTAATCCAGGGAGGTACGTCTCAGGTCATTCACACCAGCATGGACAATGATGGAGTCATATTTGTACTTGCTTTGGAGTGACTTCAGTGCGTGTGTTATGTGACGTATCCTAGCTCCCGATAGACAGCTCACAGTCACCCTCTCCGTGTTCAGCCTGGTCAGCGGGACATCAGTGTGTCTGACTATAGAGTCACCTATTACTAGTGTATCAGGCATGGTGTTTGGCCTTAAGGGCTGTGATTGGTTGACACACTGATTTATTGAAGTATGTGTTGCATGTGTTTTGTTTTGAGGTGGTGGATTTTTGGATGTCTGCTTTGGGAGCCTCTGTTGTTTTGGTAAGTTTTTTATTAGAGCCTCCGAGTATGTCTTTGTGTTTTTATGTGTTTGGTTTGCAGTTGTGGTAGGTCTATGTGGTACTGGGATTGTTGTGTGTGTGGTTACCATCTCCTCCTGTCTGGTCATGCCAGCCCTGAGTTGAGAGAATTCAGCCTCCAGTTTGGCTATATAGTTGCATCTCTCACATGTATTTGTGTTTTTTGGGAGGAGGAGTGGGTTGTCTGTGTGCATGAGACAATTGTAGCATTGTCTCAAGATACCCAGATTGACCAGCTGAACTGGAGAGGATGCCAGTAATCTACCACTCAACATGCTAGAACAGTATAAGGGAATGCTGTACCTTTAAGGGAAGTGGATATTCACAGGGGTGGTAAGTAGATGTAGTGATTTACTTAGTACAAGAGTGCTTACTTAGTAGAGAAGTATTGAGAACAGGTGCTAGGCTTATAATATAGTGAGTAGTCTGATTATACTAAGAGTAGAGCTTCCTTAAGGGAAATTTTGAAGAGCTGACCTGGCGGAGCCAGAAGAAGTTTAACCTTGTTTAACTGGCGTTGCGCTATGCGCACAACCGCGCAAAGCTGTGCAAACGCGGATTTTAAACAGTGAACTACAAAAGAGCTAGAAATGGTCCAAAACAACCAATTACTACAGCTTCTTGTGCTGAGGTCACTTCCTACAGGGACAGGTAGGCTGCTCAAGGCTCCCCACTCCCACTGGTGAGCAAAGAAACTTCCTTCTATCCAAGTAAGGTAATGGACAACACAGGAACTACACCACAGCCCAGAATACAGCAATGCCTGTAAACTGGTCTAAACTAGTCGAGGAAGGCGGGAAAACAAGGATTTTTTTTTTTTTTTTTTATAGAAACACACAGAAAATGCAGAAACAGTGATAAATCAGTTACACAGGCTAGCACACTTTAGTGGGCAGCCTCAACAGTTAAATTAAACAAACAAACAAACAAACATTCGATCAAATTAGACTAAAATGTAACTTTAAGTGCAGATTTTAAAATAATGCAGCAAACAGTTAAAAAACAGTTCAAGCTAGTTCAGGGTAAGCTACAGAAGCTATTCCAAGTGAAAAAAAGCAAAGATACTTAAATCCAGAAAGTAGTTGCTTTTCTGAGTTCCTGTAGCTAAGACCACTCTGTAGGACCATGAGGAGCTTGTCTGAGCAGTATAGCCAGAAACAAATGCCCAGAGGCGGATTTTAAACAGTGAACTACAAAAGAGCTAGAAATGGTCCAAAACAACCAATTACTACAGCTTCTTGTGCTGAGGTCACTTCCTACAGGGACAGGTAGGCTGCTCAAGGCTCCCCACTCCCACTGGTGAGCAAAGAAACTTCCCTCTATCCAAGTAAGGTAATGGACAATACAGGAACTACACCACAGCCCAGAATACAGCAATGCCTGTAAACTGGTCTAAACTAGTCGAGGAAGGCGGGAAAACAAGGATTTTTTTTGTTTTTTTGTTTTTTTGATAGAAACACACAGAAAATGCAGAAACAATGATAAATCAGTTACACAGGCTAGCACACTTTAGTGGGCAGCTTCAACAGTTAAATTAAACAAACAAACAAACAAACATTCGATCAAATTAGACTAAAATGTAACTTTAAGTGCAGATTTTAAAATAATGCAGCAAACAGTTAAAAAAGCAGTTCAAGCTAGTTCATGGTAAGCTACAGAAGCGATTCCAAGTGAAAAAAAAGTAAAGATACTTAAATCCAGAAAGTAGTTGCTTTTCTGAGTTCCCTGTAGCTAGGACCACTCTGTAGGACCATGAGGAGCTTGTCTGAGCAGTATAGCCAGAAAAAAAATGCCCAGAGGCCGATTTTAAACAGTGAACTACAAAAGAGCTAGAAATGGTCCAAAACAACGAATTACTACAGCTTCTTGTACTGAGGTCACTTCCTACAGGGACAGGTAGGCTGCTCAAGGCTCCCCACTCCCACTGATGAGCAAAGAAACGTCCCTCTATCCAAGTAAGGTAATGGACAATACAGGAACTACACCACAGCCCAGAATACAGCAATGCCTGTAAACTGGTCTAAACTAGTCGAGGAAAGTGGGAAAACAAGGATTATTTTTTTGTTTTTTTGTTTTTTTTGATAGAAACACACAGAAAATGCAGAAACAGTGATAAATCAGTTACACAGGCTAGCACACTTTAGTGGGCAGCCTCAACAGTTAAATTAAACAAACAAACTTTCGATCAAATTTGACTAAAATATAACTTTAAGTGCAGATTTTAAAATAATGCAGCAAACAGTTAAAAAACAGTTCAAGCTAGTTCAGGGTAAGCTACAGAAGCTATTCCAAGTGAAATAAAAGCAAAGATACTTAAATCCAGAAAGTAGTCACTTTTCCGAGTTCCCTGTAGCTAGGACCACTCTGCAGGACCACGAGGAGCTTCTCTGAGCAGTATAACTCAGACAAGCTCCTTCCCAATGTGCATGCCCCTCACTGGTGCTAGTGGTGAGGATTGAGGATCCCTGATTACTGGGCCAGTGCATGGGTGTCACAGACAGTACAAATAATATATAAGATTGTTTTATTATTTTGTGGCTGATATCTTTATTCTTTGGACAGGAGATCAGGAACAATTAGAGATCTTTTTCAAATATTTACAAAATAGTAACTAATTTCTTAAGTTTAGTTTAGACTTCTAGAGAGAAAATTTAACTTTTGGATATCGAAGTAATTTGTAATTCAGATTGGTAGTTTAATACTAAACTATATAGGTAGGGATATTACAGAGCCTCATATTTACATCATACAAGTATGTACCCCCACATGGTTTTAGAAATGTAGTTAGAGAACAGGCTTTGAGGACATCTAGACTTTGTGCCAGGGACTGAGAATGTGATGCTAAGATGCATGAAATTAAAGTTGATTTTTTGGGGAGGGGGTACAAGAATCAAGATGTTGATTAGGCAATAATATTAGTCAAAAGTAAAAGAGCTGCAAGTGCTAAGCCTTATTTTTCATCTCCCCATATGGAAATCTCAGTTAGTAGTTATGAAAGGAAGAATATTACAGTTCCCTTAGTTTATAGCACATACGTTGAGCAAATAAAACAAAGCTTTATGAGAAGTTAGCATATACTAACACACTGCCAGACAGATCAGTCTGATGGTGGGGGAATCTCTTGAGGTTTTTGTATAAAAATAAAAATTTTCTTAAAAGAGGACTTTGTTGGCTATGAATAATGATAATATTCATTCTAGATCAGATAATGGTATTACTAGTAAGTGTGGGAAGTGTGCTTTTTGTTGCTATATAAATGGATCTGGGGTTTTTATTCACCCTAACACAGGTATGGTGTATATATTCACAGCTGCTGTTAACTGTGACTCCAAGAATTTGATATATCTAGTTAGCTGTACTTGTTGTAAAAAATGTTATGTTGGTAAAACAAATAGACAACTAAGAGAACGCATAAGGGACCATCTTGATTGTGTAAGGAAAGGTCTCAGATATAGTGCTATTGTCAAACATTTGTTAGAACATGGAGAGTCACATACTGTTACATTTTTAATTATGGAAACTATTAAAGAAAGCCCCAGACAAGGGGACAAGGTTAATGATACAGAATTTGTTGAACTGAGATGGATTTTTAAGTTAAGATTACAGTTGGGACATGGACTCAATGAATATGTATCTCTGAAACCTGTTTTGAAAAGAAGAAGGCTGAAAGTGTGATTTTTTAATGTCTTTTCTTCTGTTTTGTTTTCATATGTATATGTATTTATAACTGAAGTTTCTTGCTGTGTATCCAGTAGCTTAACAATTTGTGTTATGCCAGAAAATGAGAAGGCTGGAAAGGTGATTTTTACATATCTTTTTTGTTTTGTTTTCATAAGTGTTTTATTTATTTCAAACTGGAGTTTTATGTTGTGTATACAGTAGTTTAGCAACTTGTAACATGTTTGAATCTCAAAAGAATTTACTTGGTAGTTAATGTTTAAATGTTAGTTCAGTATTTGTAATTGTGGTCTGATGAAGCTTTACAGCAAAAGTGCTAACCCAGTTTATAATAAACTGCTCTTTTATCCTTCAATTACTGGTCTGTGATATTTACAACTTGGACTTCTACTAATATTGTTCTACCTCAGGAATTATTTGTCATTGGCATTTTATGATATACTGAAAGGAAAGCATTTATATTGCTTCTAAACCCTGGCTGTGTTTCTGCTGGGATTTTTGGTGACTGTTGAATATTTCCTATGTTATTCCCAAGTTGTTAATTGCCGGGGAACTTTTCTTTTTTGCTTTGTACAAATGGTGAAACAGTTAGCTGAATGATCTAGAGGATGGCCTGGATGAGAAAACAGGTGAAATATCATTTGATTAGTGAAATTTCTTGAAATGTTAAGTAAACATATGAACGGGTAAAGAGCAAGCCAAAGAAAGCAATAGTGATAAAGAATCACCATGAAATGTATTTCAGTGGATTTGTTTTATGAGTGACACTACATTTTCCCATTTAATTACTCAGTTGTAAAGTGATTTGCCTTTATTTCATAGTGATTGCATGGAATGTATCAATACAATGTTATGTTATACATCTTTAAGAATTTTATGCTCCACAAATGTGGAATACTGTCAATGACTTACTTATTTGTAATCCGTGCATAACATACTTTTGTTCTGCCTCTTTTTGTGGCTGAATTTGTTTAATAATAGATGATACTTGGTTTCTTATGATTTTCTTTTATTACCTTTCTATTCTGTTGCCAAGATTATTTTTTATCTAAATGACTGCATACATCATCTATATATGTTCTGGTATGCAATCTGCATTTTTATGAAAATAAAATGATTGCTTAATAGTTCTAAAGGTGGAGTTCAGTTCATATTTAAGGAGGAGTATTCATCTCATTGCCAATCAGGCTGGGGCCAGGTGATATGCATATAAGGAATTTCTACTCATTTTGTATCTTTATTTTATTTATTTATTTAATGACATTTGAGTACCGGGAAAGTTATACTGGGTAGAAGCTCATTTTCAGTAAAGGCCTGGGAAGCAAAACTCCAAATTATTACAAAATATTTTAAGAAAAATAATTTTACAATCTGCAAAATAAAAAAGACATCTGCAGTTTAAATAATTATAACAAATGAGACATAATAAAAAGCATAGGTTAAGAACTGATACAAGGTGTATGACAATCATTTAATATTTAGAGAACTTTTAGACAGTTTATATAGAAATTAAAGGTAAGTTAGTGTAATACAAATAGGAATTGCTATATGATGTGAGGGAAAAACAAGCTTAAAGTATATTTAGAGAGAAATTCAGAGAAGAGAATTATATAGAAGTAAGTAAGTATGTGAAGAAGGGAGAGTATGGAGGTATAAGGAATGAAAAGGTACTTGTTCACATTTAGGGATATAGGTTATCCTGCTATTGTGCAACAGCAGGGCCAGATATTAGCTATGGAACTAATTCAGAGTGGTTTTGAAAGATGGGAGCATGGTTATAGACCTGGTGGATACAGTTAAGGAGTTCTAGGCCTTAGAACTTTGTATAAGTATACACAATACCAGGCAGATTTGATGGGTTTATAGACTGACAGGAGGTTTTGGTCACTGGATCAGAATGACCGGCTGGGAACAAAGTTGTGTTCAATTTTTTTAGTGCTGAACAGGCAGATGAACATTGGATAATTTTATAAATGGTAAGAAGTTGTGTATGTGTTAATTGACGTGGCAGTTCTAACCAATTTATTCTTTTCAGTTCTATACAGCGGTGGGTTCTGAAAGGGGTATGTGCTGCAAATTTAGCAACTTTGTTATAGCATTGTTGAAGTTTTAATTTTTGTGAAGCCTGGAGGTTAGTAAGGATGGGAGTATCATAAAGAAGGTTGGGGAGTAGATAAGTAGTGGCAAGTGAAGTTTTTAGTTGTGTCGATGATAACGTTTTTAGCTCTGTAAAGCATACCCAGTTTCTAATGAGTTTTTCATATGCAATTTTGTATATGCAGGTTGAATGTAAGATTATCATCCACAATTACCACTAATAGCTATGAGAAGTGACTTCATTAGTCATATTATCAAGAGGGAGGACTTCAAATTTATTTTTTTTTCATTGAGAGAGAGATTTAGAGGAAAAAATGTAGTTTGGTCTTTTTTGGGTTAAGCTTAAGTTGTGAGTCACAAACCCATGTTTCAGTGGATGACTAAGCTTCCTGAGTAATTTTTGGGAGGTGTACCATGTTGTCACATGTGCAAATTTATTTATTTTATTTTTATTTTACATTTGTTAACCGGGGGTGTCTGACTGAGCCGAAAAGGCCCCTTTTCAGTAGAGGCCCGGGGAGAAAAAGAAAACAAAGAAAAAATTACAGACATTAGTTATTTAGACATAATCAATATACACACAAATTACAAGAGACATGTTTGTGGTACAGCGGCACAAACAGTTACAGAGTGGAGAGAACAAAAAAATATTAATTTTAAAAAAAAGGTAAAAGTAATAGATTTGTGGTGTACAGCTGAACTTTGGAACACAGGTACAGTACATACATTGTAGATTAGCCAGTGTTTGTGAGTAAGATTGAAACTATGAGTTTTTTATATGCAATTTTGTATATGCAGGTTGAATGTAAGATTATCGTCATATTATCAAGAGAGAGGGACAAATTTTTTTTTTTTTCATTGAGAGAGATTTAGAGGAAAAATGTAGTTTGGTCTTTTGTGTTAAGTTGTGATCACAAACCCATGTTTCAGTGGATGACTAAATCTTCCTGAGTTTTTGGGGAGTGGTACCATGTGTTCACATGTGCAAATTTATTATTTTTATTTTTATTTTACATTTGTTAACCGGGGTGTCTGACTGAGCCGAAAAGGCCTTTTTCAGCAGAGGCCCAGGGAGAAAAGCTCCACAAAGAAAAATTACACACACATTTAGTTATTTAGACATAATCAGTATACACACAAATTACAAGAGACATGTTTTACAGTGGCATGCGGCACAAACAGTTACAGTGGAGAGAAACAATCAAAAAGATATTAATTTTAAAAAAGGTAAGTAATAGATTTGTGGTGTACAGCTGATACATATTACACAGGTAGAATACATACATACACACACAGGTACAGTATACATTGTAGATTAGCCAGTGTTTGTGAGTAAGATTGAAAAAAACTATTATAAAATGCTCTTAGTATGCATATGTTATCCGCTTTTCACTAGCCTGGGAGCAATCATGGGCACTGCCAACTTTGCTTGAGATGTTGCCTGATGAGGTCTTTAAAGGAGGCTTTGGATTTATGTTGTGTTGAATGCTAGTAGGGGACAGAGTTTTTTTTAGCCACCAAACTACTATATAGTGCATCTCCAAAGCTAAGCTAGCTGTTGGTGACTTCTAGTAGTAGTTTGCTTCTGAGGCGATCCTTTTGGCTTTGGCTGTTGTACTAGGTTTTGAGGTTTTGACCTATTGGGGGAGGTAATAGATAGAATGACAGAGGCAGAGCTGATTGTAGGTTAGGAGGTTGGGCAGTTCAAGCCAGTGGAGCTGTCTCAAAGCAGTACAATGATGAGTTCTATATGAACAATTTGCAGCAAAACGGGCAATTCTGTTATAGCAAGCTTCCATTTTGCTTAGTTCAGTTTTGTTGAGATTAGCCAGAATGGGGGATGCATAGAGTAGGGTGGATAGAAGTTGGGAGCGAACAATGGCTGATCTTGTGTTGTTGGTAAGAAATGGTTTGATACGGTAGAGTGACCCCAGTTTGGCATGTACTTTTTTAATAGTTAAGTTCAGATGACTATCAAATTTTAGGTGGGAGTCTATGGTTATTCCCAATAGCTTATCCTGTGGCACTGGAGCAATTGGAGTACCATTTGTGGAGTAGATAGTGAATTGACTGTTAGTGTTTTTGTTAGAACTGGTTATAATCATAAGCTGAGTTTTCTTTGGATTGAGGATAAGTTGGACTTTGGTAAGGTAGTTTTCAACGTCAGAGAATGCTAGTTGAGTTGTTTGCAGGAGGGTGAGAATGTTTTGTGCAGCACAGATTAAGGTAGTGTCATATGCATACTGAATTATAGATGCATGCTGTGTGGAGGTGTGGAGGTCATTTGTGAAGACTGTGAATAGTAGTGGTCCTAAGATAGAACCCTGTTTGAGGGTGGAATCATCTGTGTATTGTATTAGGATGGCCTGTTGTGTGGAAGCATAGAGAGTGTTGGTGAAAATGTTAAAGTGGAGAGTACCAAGGATAGAGCCTTGTGGTGACTGCGAGGGAAGGAGTGAGTGTGAAGTGCCATTTTACTGACTGCTACCTATTAGATGGGTAGCTTTTGAACCACAGAAGGGTGGGCTGAGAGGGACCTAGTAAGGACATTTGAAGAAGACGTTTGCTGTGATAAACTGTGTTGAAGGCTTTTGACAAGTCTGGAAATAAGGAAGAGACTAGTTTGCCATTATCTCTAGCTTTATTGATAGTATCTATATAGGTTAGAAGTGCAGTGCTAGTACTATGGGAAAGATGGAAGCCATATTCTGTAGGGAAAGGGAGTTCTTCCTGCAGAAGATAGCCTAGCAATTGTTTTTAATGCATTTTTCAAGTATTTTGGCGATGGGAGAAAAGATTGCTATAGGCCTAAAGCTATTTATGTCTGTTGAATTTCCTCCTTTGTGCAGAGGGTTAATTTGTGACTTTTTCCAGAGAGAGAGAGAGAGAGAGAGAGAAAGAGAATGTGGGATTCCTGGACTGACCTAATTATAAGTACTGAAACAAGATAAGCAATAGTATCAGCTGCTATTTTTAGGTACTCGTTTGGAAGGTCATCAGCTGTAGAAGTTCACAGTTTAAGCTTGTTTAAGGTAGTTTTATATAGGATGTGGGCACATGTTTAAAGGTGAAAGTGGATGTGATGATACATGACTGCTGTGCAGGGCTAGGATTAGATGTTGAGGAATCCTTGGTTAGAGATGCTATACTATCTATTAAATAAGAGTTTAACTGTTTTGTAGTTTAGAGTGGTGAGTTATCTGTAGAGGGGGTTGGGTTGAATTTTTGGCCATGATGTAAAATTTGTTTCAAATGTTTCTTGTAGGGGACAAGCCCTACTACATCCTCCAGTGAGAGGGCTGTGCTCTCCACAAACCAATCCTTTAGCTAGAAGTAGAGCATTATATATGCACATAGGCCCCCTGGATTCAGCAAGCTCTGCACGGTGTGCAGGAATAGTGCAAGAGCTGCAACACGCAATATGGCCTACGAGCAATCCAGGACCTAGCTCCCGGAAAACCCACGAGCACTCCTACACTATTCCTGCATGGACACAGCTTCTGTATGCTAAGTACCCTATTTGCAGGTGAAAACCATTAAAATGAGATGAATTAGCGATCCAGGAAGCAGGCAGGCCTCTTTGCAGGAATAGTGTAACCTGCAGAAAATGGAGGCATGACAGCTCCAAAGAAAGTATATATTCAATCTAGTAGGCATGCCAATTGCCAAATATATGGCCATTGGCATGGTAAATAGTTGCAAAATTATAAAAAATAACTTTTATTTTTTTTGTTTAGCCTATTTCAGCCGTTTGAGTGTAGGGCAGTAGTGTGCAAATGGGATCGGCCAAAAAATAAGAAAAAAAAGTTTAAAATAAACTTTTAAACCAAAATCAGCATTCTGCTATAATAGTCAATGGCATGCATAAGACAACAATACCATGGAATAGTGGTTGTTAAGGGGGAAGGATGAGTGTCAGTTTTGTAACCCTGCATTAGCAGTCAGTTTTATGAAAATGAAGGGATTGATACTGAATCACAAATTTCACCTCACTGTTAGCTTGTACCTAACCGTGTAGGTGCAGCAACACCATGGTATAAGCATAAGAGGTAGATGACTTCATAAGGGTGAGTGTCATGCATGCTGTAAGCTCTGTGGCCCGTGTTTGCCCTTAGCTAAGCACAGCTAAGGAAGGGAGGTGTGTCTGAGGCTGCCTAGCAGTGTTTATATTGCCTAAATGGGTGTGCACGCCATGCACCATGTTTTAAACCCAAAAAAAAAAAACAGGAAATAGGAGCTCTGTTCACATCTGGGCAATGGGAAGGGAAAACAGCAGTAAGAAGGCAATCAAGGGGGTCTACTTTATTCTAACGAAACCGCATTACATCGAATGAGAGTTCATCGACACGTAATCAGCAAACAACGATTTCCAGCGAACGCACAAAACCACAAAATTCGAAATGTCAAAGTGTTTTGGTTGGCCTGTCTGAGCTACAGATCCATAAGGTAAGTGTGCGATAGTTATGGATTAGGGTTAGGATTAGGGTGCGGGTGTTAAGATGGGTAATGTATTTAACGTTTAGTGTAGGGTTTGAGGTAGGGGTTTGGTTAGTGTATGTGTGTGGTTTATTTATTTTGTTTGGGTATAGCTCCGTAGGGTAAGTGTGTGATAGTTACAGAACTTAATGTTAGGGAGGGGTTAAGGATATTGCATAGAAAGTGGTGTATGTGGGGTTTAGTGTAGGGTTAGAAGTAGGGCTTTGGTTGGTGTATGTCTGTGGTTTATTTATTTTGTTTGGGTGGGTACTATGTTTTGGGCAGTGGGGTTGGCCAAGTATGATAATTTGATATTTTGAGTTTTGCGGTTTTGTACTTTCGATTATTTCGCAGTTCGGTGTATATGTGTCGATGGAGTGGTGTTCAACGTAATGCATTTTCGTTTAAATAAAGTAGACCCAATGAAGGAGAACTAGCATAGCTGGCAGGTGAAATGTATCAGAATCAGCCAATTACACAGGCAGCAGCCCAGCACACTACTATTAACTATGCAAACACCTTTCACTCTGTTTTTTCCATAAACTCTACAACACTGGTGTACACAGACGGGGAAATTTTACCTGATAAAACTAACAAAATGATAGGGGCTGCTGTCGCTCTCATACATTAGTATGTGAAAGAAGCTGAGGGTGGTGAGGATGAGAATACTGATGACCAGCCCACAGTGAGGAGAAGGAGAAGAGTGTACAGACCCAGGGTAACCTACCAGGATAGTGGAGCACTATAGGGTGAACAGGGACATTCTACAACAAATTGTTTAGCTGTGCCGACCATGCCTCACACACAGAACCAACAGAGGGGAACCCATCCCAGTGGATACCAAGGTATCTGTAAGCTTAAGAATACTAGCCACAGGTACCTTCCAAAGGATAACTGGGGCTATCATGGGGATCTCACAGGTATCAGCATCCAGGGTACTCCACCAGTTCCTGGATGCCATGTCAGCACATGCTGGTGAGCACATATATTTCCTCAACACCCGTGAGGTGTTGACCAATAATATGCGGCTCTTCCACCAAATAGCAGAATACCTTGAGGTAGTGGGTGCTATAGACTGCATTCACATACACATCAAAGCACCACCTGGTAAGCGGGGTAGGGTCTACATAAACTACAAGGGCTTCCCGTCCATCAACTGCCAGATCATGTATGATGCCCAGGGCGTTATAATGGATGTGTGTGCTGGCAGCCCTGTAAGCTATCATGTGACATATGACACAGCTATACCAGACATTGGCCAGTGAGGACGTCTCATATGGCCATCTAGTGGGGGATGTTGATTACGCACTGGAGCCATGGCTAATGACACCCATCCGAAATGCACACACACCTGAACAAGAACTCCATAATGAGGCACACACACAAACCAGAATCATAATAGAGCATGTGTTTGGGATGCTCAAGTCACAGTTCCAGTGCCTGGACATATCCGGTGGAGCCTTACAGTACTCTCCAGCTACATGTACACAAATTTTGATTGTATGTGCCATGCTACACAGTATGATCCTGCGGAAACAGCTGCAGCAGGAACAGCACGGGGCAGGGCCACACAGCCCCCCACCATTGCCAAGGACAGCACAAGCACAGAGTGACCTGGAGGAGGAACAACCTGAGCCTGCCCATGTAGGCAGAAGGAGGCATGCCCAGTATGCCCAGGGTTTGGCAAAGAGACAACGCATAGCACATACACTGACATGGTAGGAACCCAGGGAATGACACCTCTCTCTGACTTGCACATACAGTAAAAGGGATGCCAAACATGGCACTACTTGTGCTTTACCATGTATAGGGAGTATTATGTGCATCCAACAAGGTCAGGCCTCCAACACCATCCTCAATACTGGCACAGCCACAAGGTAAGTCACTCTTTCTATCAATTGCTGAATGGAGTAGTATGTTCTGCTAGTTGTAGCTGTGGTATGGATGTGAGCATGCAAAGGAATCAGTGGCTGAATGGGATGACAGCAGATAGTGGACACCTATATGGGCAGCATGAAATCCAAAACAAATACTGGTGTCAACAAAGTAGGCAGTACTAGACAAGATGACAAATCCCACTGCAGTACATGTGTTGGCCCAAATATGTGTCCATAGGACACACACATGCTTGTCAGCGAGACTCACATACCCAACAACAGCCACAGCCAGCAGAACATGTGTAGATGACCATAAAGAAAGGCTGTGCTAAGGCCTCCAATTAATGGCAATGGAGAACAACCCCATCCAGACCTACACAGACAGACTACAACAGGTCAGGAAGTTGTATGTTAGTTCTGCAGGGTAAGAAGTCTGAAACTGAAATGTAGGTCAATAAAACCTAAGATTTGTGCTCTACTGATATGCCTCTACTCTGCATGATAGCTCAGAATACAAAACAAAATGGAAGCCAACAGAGTGCATGAAATGCCAGTACAGTCATAGCAAATGTCTACAGTTGTCAGGTGTGCCCCCCCCCCCGCACAATCCTATGTAGAAATGCAGTAACATGTATGTGTGCGTTTAATAACAGTGGAGCACAGACTACCTGAGCTGGCCCAATTTACAGCATAGATTGTTGCATGTGTACAATATGCAGGGCTCTGTTTGTTAGGTTGTTGTGTGTTGTATATTGTGTGGAAGTGGTCAGCATGTAGGCATGGAGGGTTGTGTCCCAGTGGCCTATGGCCAGTACTGTGGATGACAGGGCCATGTTCTGACAACTGCAGTTCCAACCACAATGCATCCCAGCAAGACCCATTTTAGCAGTCATCCATACTAATTGTTTAGATGTCAATATCTGTCACCATCTGAAAGGTGGACATGCCATAAATGTGGGCCCAGACATACACACAGTACACAGGTGGAAGTACCCTAGACAGAGTACATGAAATGTAACTGTCAACTGCACACACCTTTGGAATTGAATATATAGGCTAGCAGCACATTAGTTGTCTGTGTATTATGGAATACTGATGTATTCTGGTCAAACACTGACAGACCACAAAAGGCACAGGTATGAAGTACTGAGAGACTGCCTATGTCCACCCACAAGGCAGCTTAAGGGGAATGTTCCAGGCATATCTTTGAGTCAGCTGCAAGAAGCTTTCATATCACACATGCACTCAGCACACCCCACCATCAGCCACGGGTTTATCACAGGTCATATCCCTGCTGTTGGGAATGAGTACAGTATGATCCCCACTTCTGTATGGGAATACCCACAGAATGCAGCATGCTGAAGAGGTGTCCCATGCCGGTGTGTACCTAGCTGTAAGCAACATCCACCCAGATTCCAGACCAATGGATTAATATGGACAGGAACTATTGCCATTAACACCTTGCAAACTTACCCTGTTACCCTGTTACCCCAGGGGAATCCAGTGGCTTGGAGCCTGGGACTGTAGGAGTGACAGAATGTACTGGCATGCTACAGATGGCCTGCATCACTAACAAATGCCCTACAGTCCTCTGTCAAAGGCCTGTGCCTCACCCATATTACCAATGTATGTTATCTCATGGGGTCCCAATGTACAACATAAAACAGTCCACAGAACACAAATGCAAGGACATGCCGGCAAATCCCAGTAGCATGACTACCATGTCCTACTGCATGAACTGTGGACTAACCCCTAAATAATGCTGGGATGAAGGGCAACTATAGGGATACTTCACAGATATCACTCGCATAGTGTTAGGAAGAGGATATAATAACAGAGTGGGGGTGTAGAAGCATGGATGCCATGGAGTGTGTGAAGTCTGAAACTCTGATGTGTTCCCATACTACCCCTGCCTGCAAACCCAGTAATGGGTGGCTACAAACCCACTTGTAAACCACAATGTGAAGGGGAACTGACCAGATATATGAGCCCTGCCTCTAGGTAACCTGGGTGAATCTCTACAGCTGAGAGGTATGGCCACAGCAGGATATGTCCATTCTGTTATGTCGATAGATGTACAAGCAGGGGATACTCAGCCACCACAGTACCAAGGTGCTGGACTATTTACACAGACCCATCAGCAAGTGTCTGCAGCTACCCCTAAGTGTGCAAGAATATGTAGGCTGCAAACCACAATACTGGACACAGTTTCATTCTTGTATTTCCCAGGAAATAACTGTGAGCAAATAAGTATATCTGTCAGTAGCTGATGACATAATACATCACAGTGTAAAACAGTAAATATGTCTGAATATCTCTGCTAACACCAACCATGTAACACAAGCAGCACAGACACAATAGTTACAGTATCCTACTATATTTCACCCATTGTGACTCCATATTGTCAACCTATCTACAGGTAACATGCAGAAACAGTTGCTAGCTGTATGTGTAGAACACAAAATCCTACACTGGAGTACAGCCTACCTGGAATGGATTCACACATTCAATACAGAAGGGCATACTGGGCATGTTCAAATCACATAGAGAAATGAAGCCCATGTCTGACAACAGCAGTGGACTATACATATCTGTCAGTCACAGATGTTTGTGCACACACACCACATTGCACACCATTCATGCTTTGCACACACATTGGATAGGAATACTCACCCATATCCAAGGCCAACACACTATAATAGGTCAAACATACACACACATAAATGTGGGGATGAGAGAGGCAGACAGTGACAAAAAGATTACCATCATGAGGCCTGTCCCACCAACCACACATCCAATTGGCCAATATCACATGATGTGCCAATGTCAATCACTGTAGAAATTTGCTTTTGGTAGGTCTCAGCCCTATAGTGTCTGCGGTGCTTGTGATAACTGTGCAACATGATAGCACAAATCAGTATTCATCTAGCATTTGCATACTCAGTCCTGTTAAATGTAAAGTTGTGTGTGACTGGGTATTGAGTGTTTGTTTCCAGAGGAATGTGTTATGGCCCATTCACATACACTGCACTTCACATAGACCATGTTAGCACTCATGCTGATATCAGTCACCTTGAAATAACCCTCTGGCCATTTCTCAGCCCAATAATCTCAGTGGCACATACGATAAGTGTGTAATACTATAGTGTATCATACTAGTTAGGTAGGAGTTCTAATCCCAAACATGGCAACTGTGAAACTCTGTGTGTGTGTGTGTGTGTGTGTGTGTGTGTGTGTGTGTGTGTGTGTGTGTTGTGAAAACTGTGTGTGTGTGTGTGTGTGTGTGTGTGTGTGTGTGTGTGTGCTTTTGAGGCCATTCACAGTCACTACACCTCCCATTGCCTTACTTTAGCAAGCCTGCTGGTGTCAATCACCTTGAAATACACCTTTGGATAAAGGCCAGTGCTATAAGCTCCATGGCACGTGTGATAACTGTGTAATGCTATAGTGTAACATACTAGTTAAGTAGGAGTTCTAATCCCAGACATAGCAACTGTAAAACTCTGTGTTTTTGTAGAAATGAATGCTTTTGAGGCCATTCACAGTCACTACACCTCCCATTGCCCTACTCTAGCAAGCCTGCTGATGTCAATCACCTTAAAATGCCCATTTTGAGTAGGGTCAGCCCTGTAAGCTCCATGGCATGTGTGATAACTGTGTAATGCTGTAGCATAACATACCTAGTTAGGTAGGAGTTCTAATCCCAAACACGGTGACTATGAAACTCTGTGTGTGTAGATATTAATCATTTTGAGGCCATTTACAGTCACTACACCTCCCACTGCCCTAACTTTAGCAAGCCTGCTGATGTCAGTCACTTTGAAATACCACTTTGGACAAGCAACAGCCTTATAATCTCTGTGGCATGTGCCATGGATGTGGACCAATGTAGTAGCAATAACTGCAGAGGTATTAGCTTGAATCCCACCTGTGGCAAGTGTTTGTGTCTGTACGTGTGTATCTCAAAGATTATGGCCCCATTTCCACCCAGTACACATCTCAAAGCCTGACTTTAGCAGTCCTGCAGATATCATCCACCTTACAAGTACCTGTTGCCACCCTAAACCATGTCAGGTCAGTGGTGCATGTGGTAAATGTGTAACATAATGGTACATAAAGATTGTTAGATAGAGATTTGAACCTCACCCCTGGCAAATATAAATGTGTGTTTAGGGTAAAATTATTTTTGGGATCTCTCACCCACTACATCACCCAATGCCAGTATTTACAAGGGCTGGTGATGTTCCTCACCTTAGAAGTACCTTGGGACAACATCCATCCTATCAACTCTGTGGCAATTGAGATAAATGCAGTACACTGTAGTAGCAATACATAACTAGGTTGGTGTTTGCATCTCAGTACTTCCAAGTGTGTGTTATCAGTATCCTGTGAGGAGGTTGCTGTGATTGTATAATAATAGGATGCATTGTGGGGCAGGTTTTGCTAAATTGTTATATTGAGGACCTAGTATATGTCACAATGTCCACTTTACAAGGACAACAGATGTCAAACACCAGAGAGGCTGGTGTAGACAATCCATAGCCCTACATGTGGCATTATGGATTGGTGAACAATATAGGCAACCATTGTATTATTCAGAGAGCACTCTCCACCCATGTTTCAAACACAAACACACTTGGCTAGGCAACAAGCGGTAGTTCCCTGGATATTGCCTCACAGATAGTAACCACTGTGTGATTGCAGTGGACTACATGCCTGTTGACCACAACAGTGCCACTGACATCAGAACATACTGTGATGTGTTACATCTCCTGAATGAGTGTGTGTTATCCGGCAAGTAAAAGGACATGGCACCCTGTTCCATCCCTACAGTAGATAAATAAATGCTTACAGTGGTCCTTTTGCTATGTTCCCCACTGGATGCCTGCAACAACTGTAGAGTCAGCAAATGTAACCCATAAAGGGAATACCATGCCTTATACACATGCCATGTATGGACAGACACCAATAACTCCACTGAATACCTGTATCATGCGGTCAGTGTAGGTGCAAGCATGACCTCAGTTCCATAGCCAGGTCTCCCCAAATGAGGTCAGGAATGCTACATCAGAAGATAACAATCTGTACACACAACATGCCCCAGAGACCTCAAGTACACTTCCACATGTCAAGGAACATGTGTGTGAGACATGTGCACAACCCAGACACTGTCCATGTTATGGAATATATATCACAAACTTGAGAAGCAGTGCACATCACTGGCTACCCACAATAGTAACCCAGATGAGTGGATGGTGAATACAATACCCACTTGTGGGGACCACTCCAGGGACTACACCCCCGAGGCACACTGGAGACCATTGTCATGTGGCCTGATGCCAAGGTATTCCTTGTGCCTAGCCTTTTACAGCCTTCAGGCTCATTCAGCTACTACACACCTGTGAAGCAATGAACCTATGCATCTCAGTACTGGCAAGTGTGTGTGTGTGTGTGTGTGTGTGTGTGTGTGTGTGTGTGTGTGTGTGTGTGTGTGTGTGTGTGTGTGTGGAGATTAATGATTTTGAAACCATTCACAATCACTACACCTCCCATTGCCCTACGTTAGCATGCCTGCTAATGCCATTCACCTTGAAATAACCCTTTGGCCATGTATCAGCCATACAAGCTCTGTGGTGGTTGTGATAACTGTGTAATACTGGATTATAGCTAGGTAGGTAGGAGTTCTAATCCTGATCCTGCCAACTGTGATAATGTGCATGTTTCCCTGACAGAGTGTGTGTGTGTGTGTGTGTGTGTGTGTGTGTGTGTGTGTGTGTGTGTGTGTGTCTCCATTGACACCTGCTTTTGTGGACATTCACATGTACTACACTTCCCTGATCCCTCCTTTAGCACTGTTGCTGATGTCACTCAACTTCAAAGATACCTTTGGACAGCTCTCCAACATGTAAGCTCTGTGGTGCATGTAATAACTGCATAATACTGTAATAGCAATACATTGTCAGGTAGGTGTTTGAAACTCAGTACCGGTAAGTGTGTGTTTGTGTGTATGTCAGCAGTTTCCTGAGTGAGTGTTGGGATGATTATGTACTGACAGGATCCATTGCAGTGTGGATTTTGCTACATCATTATATTGAGGACCTATATGTCCCACTGTCCACATTACAAGGCCAACAGTTTTCAAACACTATAGAGGTTGTTGTAGACAATCCTCAACCATAAATGTGTACAGCCATGTGCAATTACTATGTGACAGTATGGATTAGTAAACAATATAGACAACTGTTACAATACCCAGATACCACTCACCACCCACGGATCATACACAAACACGCTTGCCACTTACTCTCTTACACCCTTCCTTTCTTACTTTGTCTCAGTCTCTCTCCCTCTCTGGTGGATATGAAAAAGTACATCTATTTTGCATAGGCAGCAGCTTAAATTTTGTAAGGAATGTTCATGATCAGCTGATGGCCCGTGTATAAATTGCAGTCCCCCACTTGCTAATTGCATGTGGAACAGCTGTGGTATCACTCCTATAGTGAATTGCATGGAAACACACTCCTATAACTAAGCACTTCATGTGGGTGTTGGTCTTTTTCCTTCACTGTGAGCAGGACTTCATGTGGGTGTTTGGCAAACAGCATCACAGAGGGTAGTTGGAAATACCTCTTATAACATACACTGTGGAGACAGGCCAACAAACAGGAGGTGGATGTTCTAGACATGGGGACAGAATGTAAGTATTGCTGTTCTACATTTGAAGTAATGTTGGTTTAACAGGGTTTGTTTGGATATGGCTGTTCTACATGATTTAAAATCTGGCATGACAGTGTTATGTGGTTGAGGAAACTCTCACCTGCAGACTGTCCAGAGTTTGGAGTCTTACATGTTTTGAGTTACTCACACATTCCCTATCTTTAGATATGCAGTAGCATACTCTGATGATTGCAGTCAGTACATGGTGACATCCATGTGAGTTACTGACTTCATATCCCTCAGAAGAGATATGTCACAACAAACCCTGTTACACCAGGACATTTCTCAGTTTATCACAGCAATATATATATATTGGCCCTGTGTTTGTGCCTCCATCCCCCAAATCTGTCACCCTTTGTCCATATGTCATGGAGTAAGACATGCATATGTACAGTAAATCATTATTTACTGACATCATACCTGATAACAAGCCAGTGAGATATCAGACTGCTAGACATGTTCGGTATAGTAGGCCTTATATCTGAGGGCAATACCTGGACATTCTGCTGTAGTGTATACAGTAGTGAGGTCTGTGTGCTAATGGCGATTGTTGACCGAGTGTGTATTGTGAATATGTTACTTGGCCTGTGTACAAACTGTGGTAGATGTCATTGTTCTTGGTCCTGTTCTATCTGATGTTGCATGCTGCTTCAGTTTATGGTACCTTATCAGCATACATGTTTGTAGGGCCAGACTGACACATGTCCCATACCACAGTTAGGCATCAGACTACACTTTGTATTGGCCCAGTATATGTATGGTTACTGTGTGAGTGGCTCATATGAGGGTGGTTTTGTTCACACAGTCCATATACTGTAATATTGCTTAGTATTACCATAATGTGACTGTGACTGTGTTCAGACTGGTTGTGGGTATGCACTTTCACACTGGTGTCTGTTACTTTGTGCTGTTCCATGCCTGTAGTGCCTGATATATTTGCAAGTACATGTGTATTCCCCAAAGGAAACTTAGGTCAGTGTTGTGGCAATCTGCCTGTAGTTTGCACACTGCTTTGTGACATGCCTATCAGCTCAGTGTATTTACCTAATGTGATGTTATGTCCAGATATTTGTCAGATGTACAGTTGCCTGGCCAACATAACTGTTGTGTATTTCTGACAAAGCAGTGGGAAGCTGTAAAGATGTATGTCACTAACTAGTGTGAAGTATGTGGGCTTGGGACCTCTGCTCCTCTGGTTAATATGTGTTAAGACAGACAGGAGTGTGTGAATGCATCAACTGTGTGAGCTTATCTATTCCAGTATTTTTGTGATATCCCCATTTACATGGCTGTAAACATCCACTTTGTCAGGCTTGGTCCACACGTCTTTCACTAAGGAGTTCTGTGTATACCTCTGCACTGACCAGATTGTGTCATACTGTCCACGTTTATTGGTCATATCTCTGCTGTATTTCACAGGATCATTACTGTGATTTGTGTGGTACTTCACTATGATGATCTTATGATGTCTGTCAGTAACTGATGGCGTACATGTCAGTATCAGAAGTGACTTCCCACACAACATGTCTGTTAACACAACCCCTGTTACTGTAGCAACATTCTACATTTATGCCTGCAATACTTACATGACATCCCCTTGCCCTAAGAGGTTGTGACTATTGGTGCTGAGGTAGTACTCCACTACATGTTATGGGCATATGTTATTTATATATATATATATATATATATATATATATATATATATATATATACACATACATATACACACACACACACACACACACACACACACACACACACACACACATATATATATATATATATATATATATATATATATATATATATATATACATATATATATATATATATATATATGGTCTACCTGATAACGCCCGAAGCTTGAAGACCAACACCAGAAGATCGACAATGAAGATGACTGACAGTTGAGAATCCCGATGCTGAGAACACCGACACGTCAAACGAGTGCTATTGGGTAAGTATGCGGAAGTGACAGACGTCAAGGTTAGGGTGCGGGTAAGGTGAGTGTGCGATAGTGATGGTTTGTAGGGTTAGGGGTGGGTTAAGTGAGTTAGGGTTAGGGCGTGGGTCAGGTGAGTGTGTGATAGTGACAGACATTAGGGATAGGGGCGGGTTAAGTGAGTTAGGGTTAGGGCGCAGGTTAGATGAGTGTGCGATAGTGACGGACCTTAGGGTTAGGGTTTGGCTTAAGGTTAGTGCATAGATTGTTGTGTATGTAAGGTTCAGTGTAGGTTTGTAAGGTTTTTGGTGTGCTTGTGTTGTGTGTGCTTTTTGGACAGGGGATTTGTTTTCTTTGTTGAGTGTCGGGATTGTGGTTTGTCGGGTATGTGACGTTTCATGTTTCTGAACTTTCGGTTTTGTGGTGTCGGTGATTTCGTTGTCAGTGTTTTACCGCATCGGTGTTGTCAGGTAGACCCATATATATATATATATATATATATATATATATATATATATATATATATATATATATATATATATATATACATATAGAGGACAACACTAACACTTTATTAGAAGTTAAGGAACTTCACTGCCAGCTAAGATTAATTGCTGAAGCACCCCCTGGACTCAATGAGATGCTTAATGTAAAGTGAGCACTGAAATGGAAATGTTAATTTTGTATTCATTTAAGCAGTCTTTTTCATATCATTCAGTTGCTTACACAGACTGTACGAAGTTTTCTAATTTCAGCTTAGAGTCATGTTACAAATATTAAAATGACTGAATGCAGCATACATTCCTCAGTAAGGTTTCCATAACAACTGATTGTTTTGTTAAAATTCATTGGTCTTTTGAAGTTGTGTACAGAAGAATTATTTCTAGATCTGATTTGATTGATTTGTACCTTGTTGACACATTAATGTTCTCTAACATATTTAACTACTGTTCTGACATTTATTAACTTATCTGATGAAGTTCTTCCTACCAATAAAGAACAAAAGCTGTACACCTGCTCCTAAAAGTTTGGTACTTCGTGTTTTTTTTTTTATCAGTATATTGAAGTTTTTTTAGTTTTATTAATTAGAATTCTTCACTCATGATCGGAACGTTTCTAAGTATTAATATATTTTAGAATCTCTATTCCCGATTCATGTCTAATGAAGTACAATGGGAGCTCAGCTGTGGTAGCCAACCACTCTTGGATATTTCTCAATTCTCTATTCCATCAGTACAGTTATCCATTTACTCACTTCCTCTATATCTACTAAATCCTACAAATAATGTGGGTAATCTCTCGAACACTAGATAGAACATAGTAAGTGAACAGCCGTGGTGCAGAATCCATGGCAACAGGCCTCCAAGCACTGAAGCAGCAGCAACGATTTCCATTAAGGACAGAATGGCGGGATCGACGGTTAACAGCACACAATAGGTTAATACACTTTCTTCCCTAAATCTGATGTTTTTTCTTGATTCAGGAGCTGATAATAATCCTTTTTTGGGCAAAATATTTCAGGATTGCATTAATAATACCATTTTACATACTCAGTCTGATAATGGTGGTATAATTAAACCATTGTTATTTAGACTTGAAAGGCTGTCTACTGCCTTCAAAAACATCCAGATTGATAATTTTTATTTAACATGCTGCTTGCAAAAAGAACATTGTCCCTCTTGGTTTAAGATTAACCAAGTTTCCTAATAATCTAACCAGGGACTCTGAACTTTATAATGAACTTGTCACCTTATATGATAACACTGGTTTTCAAGCCATATGCATTCTCATTAAGCACAATGTTGTCAAACTGACAGATCTCAAGGAGGAGATAGAGAGTCTGCACAATTCAATCATACAACATCCTGATTTTAATGAGTTTGCACACATCTACAATGGTATTCAGCCCAGAATCAATAGGCATGTTGCTACCATTACTCATAGGAAGAAAGTTAAACTACAAAGGGCCTTAACTCAATATCAGTCCCAATGAGCTTATCCACTCAGAAGTGATATGAGACATAGATTTAGCTTCAGGAATCAACGGTTTGGAGCACAACCTTTCTCTTCCCCCTTCATGCAGTTGTATGATCCTGCTTTCAACAGGGCAGCTGAACATGTCATTGTTAACCGCTCTCCTAATAATCTTACTACAGCTACAGCTACTGCTACTACAGCTACAACTACCACCAATATTGCTTTGTCTAATTCTCCCACTATAGACATCAGTAGCTATAGCAAAATTTCTCCAGCTCCACCTAGACTGTCATCTCAAATACCATCCACTTCGAGAGCTTATTTAGCCCCTTCTCCCTTAAAAACTTTTAGAAACAGTCCTTCTCCTTTTTTATTAACCAAAAATCAATCTTGGGGCATGGTCAGGACATTGAGAAAAGGAAGACTAGTGCCTGCTACAAATAAGGAAGGATTGGAGCCCCCCTTCCCAAGAAGAAGCATAGGAGTGGAGCCTTTGCCTCCTCGGATGTTACGCTATAGACAGAGCTTCAACTCACCCCAGACGAACAGGGGTCTTCATTGAGGTCATCCCAAGAGAATAACAAGGAGATAAGTACTTCTACCGTTGAAGCACAACCCTTGTCCAATTCATCTTCAGCCACGACCAATTACTCATCCACAGTGTTCAACCTAACCACTAGATCTTTTGATACACACACATTGCAAGTCCTTAATAAAGGTTTCTCTTTCATGCCTTCACAAAGGGCAGATTTAGCTTCCCTTCTACTAGATTTCCACCTTTATTTAAGGAAGCTTAATTTAAAATGTATATGTGAGGGGGATTCTGAGGATAGTGATGTCTCTGACACAGTTTCCAGGCAATTACCTATCAGAAAAAATACTTTCAACCCTCCTTTAAGCAACACCTTACAAGTCTTCCTTAGGGTTTGTGAGAAGAATTTCCGTAACATGCTCAATAGGTCCAGTTACAATAAATGGTTCAATACGTCTCCGGCACAAGCATCAGCCCTCAGAACATTACAATCTGATAAATCCCTCGGAATCATGAGTGCGGACAAAGGAACTGGCATAGTATTAATGGACCATGACAGATATGTGAATACCCTGTTATCAGATCTACATGATAGTGACTGTTATGTTCAAGTTTCATTAACAGATGTTAACAAAGCTTTCAAATAGATTGATAGAACCATTAATTCCTTACTCAAAAATGTGTCTATTTCCCCAGCAGAAGCAGAATTTATGTCAGTCATGGATGCCCAACTTGGTAAGTTCTTTGGGATCCCTAAGATGCATAAGAATGTTCTTGAACCCCCTTTTAGACATATAGTATCTAATCCTAAAACTAAAACTGAAAAGATATCAGAGTATTTGGATTTGTGTCTTAATCCTATTGTACAGTGCTCCCGTTTCTATATTAGAGACTCAAGGGGCTTTCTTAATGAACTTCGTCTTTACAAACCTACTGTTAATGATGCACTTTTGGTGTCATTTGACATAGAAGCGCTGTACACAAACATCCCTCATGTAGAAGCAATACACTTGCTAGAGTCATATTTGTCACAATTTACAGGTTACACTAAAGAAAAGATTAACACTATCAGCACTTTGGTTTCCCTAGTTTTAAAGGGCAATTTCTTTCACTTTAATAACCAAATCTTGCAACAAGTTAAAGGTGTAGCCATGGGCTATAGAATGGCCCCCTCATTTGAAAACCTTGTTCTAGCAGCTTGGGAAGCCAATTCATTAGTCCACCTTCCTGGGTTCGAACACACCAAAATCTACAAGAGGTACATAGACAATGTATTTTTTTGTTTGGGGAAGTGGTAAACATCAACTTCTTACAATCATAGATTCAATTTCCACCTCTGTTCCATTTTTGGAATTTAAAATAGCTGTGATTGGTAAGAACATTGATTTCGTAGACACCAATATTATCTTATATACTGATAGTCTTTCTTGGGAATCCATGTTACATAGACAGGACACTTTCTGTAATAAATACTTGGATTACAATAGCATGCATCCTATGTTCATGAAAAAGAAATTTGCAAGGGGTCAGTTCATTCACATTTCTAGAATTGTTAGTAATGACTGTTTTATTAAGGAATGTCAAGTGCTTAGGAACTTATTGATTCATAGGAATTATCCTTCCAATATGTTAGGTTCCATTATTTCTGAAGTTTCTGCTGTTAGACACACTAAAGTTCCACCAATTATTAAATACGGCTTCATTTCCAAGAAACAGCAAAATCGAGCAGCAGCTATTTCCGCTGACAATGACATTCCCTTGTTATCCACTCTCAGTGAGAATGATTCTGCTTCTCTAACACACATTCCTAACCATATTACACAATTCTTGGGTCCTCTATCACCAGTTACCAGCTCAAATAACAGTTTGATTGAAACAGCTTGTAATTACACTGACGAACTGCTTCATACTACTTCTACCTATCCTGACTTTGCTCAGGACCGAACCCATTTTTTTAACCACTCAGCCTGAGACTTTGAACCAAGCCCCCTCCACCACCAGTGACATTACTTACCAGAGACAAGCCCCTCATTTCATTGATTCGGTGTCCCCCACTATTACTTCTTCACAGGACTCGTTTTTGCTATACACGGAAACTATTGCAGACAAGAAAGCAGACAGGAACATTAGTTTCCCCATCCCTATTTGCAGGGACCTTGCTAATATCAAATCTACTGTAGATAGAAACTGGGATATCATTACTAATAGCGAGGAGATTTCTAATAAATTAGGCAGTGCCCCTTTGCACACAAGAGATCAAGACCTTTGAGAAACTCCTTTGAAAACAGAGATCCACCGTTTCTTTAAACACAGTCTAACATTCACAATACTATTCCTGGCATGTTTTATTCTGGTACATGTGTTGCATGTAAGTATATCTTAACAGGGAATACTTTTACATTCCCTCATAATAACATTACAGTCACATTTAATGGTTATTTTGATTGCAAAACCACAAATGTACGCAGCTATATGTTCATCTTGTCCTGCATTCTATATTGGTAAAACTACTCGCAAACTATCATCATGGATTAAAGACACACTGCACCTGTCAGAAATATAGATATGAAGCATGCACTTATGAAACAAACCCTTCATTGTTCCTCTTTTTGTAAATTTAAATTTATTGTGTTGGACTATGTTGAAATGTTTACGGGGGACAGTAACACTTTATTAGAAGTTAAGGAACTTCACTGGCAGCTAAGATTAATTGCTAAAGCACCACCTGGACTCAATGAGATGCTTAATGTAAAGTGCGCACTGAAATGGAAATGCTAATTTTGTATTAATTTAAGCAGTCTCTTTCATATCATTCAGGTGCTTACACAGAGTGGACAAAGTTTTCTCAATTTAGCTTAGAGTCATGTTACAAATATTAAAATGACAGAATGAGGCATACATTCCTCAATAAAGTTTCCATAACAACTGATTGTTTTGTTTAATTTCATTGGTCCTTTTGAAGTTGTGTACAGAAGAATTATTGCTAGATTTGATTTTATTGGTTTGTACCTTGTTGACACATTAATGTTTTTTAACATATTTAACCACTGTCCTGACATTTATTAACTTACCTGATGAAGTTCTTCCCACCAATAAAGAACGAAAGCTTTACACCTGCTCCTAAAAGTTTGGTACTTTGTGTTTTTTATATTTTATCAGTATATTGAAGTTTTTTAGTTTTATATATATATATATATATATATATATATATATATATATATATATATATGTGTGTGTGTCTGTGTGTGTGTGTGTGTGTGTGTGTGTGTGTGTATATATATATGTGTATATAGATATATATATATATATGTATATATATATATATATATATATATATATATATATATATATATATATACACACACACACACACACACATAGTATATATATATATATATATATATATATATATATATATATATATATATATATATATATATATATATATATATATATACATATATTCATATATATATATGTATATATATATATATATATATATATATATATATATATATATATATATATACACACACATACAGATATATATATATATATATATATATATATATATATATATATATATATATATATATATATATATATATATATATATATATATATATATGCTTGTGTGTGTGTGTGTATGTACATGTATACATATATCTATATATGTATATATATCCATATCCTTATGTGTAAACATGAGTGTTGTATATACCTTCCCAGATGTATCCCACCATATTTATCTATGTGTATATTTAGATATAACAACATACTGATTCAACACTAATTTCACTACCAAGTACTATACAATTGTAGAAGTCAAAGCACTTGTTCACTACTATTCAGTATGTGTACTGATAGATATATTGGAAAAAACAAACATCTTCACAGTTGTGATGGCTTAGTGATTAACTGCTGATACTATAGTGTACAGGGTCCTTGATTCAAGACCTGCAAGTGGTGTTTATTTTGTTGCTAGGCAGAACAAGGACTGTTGAAAACAGAGTGGTAAAGGCAGTTTTGAGCATGTACATAACATGCTTTGATGTGCTGTCATTACAGTAGCAAGGGGTGTGAGTATACTGTATGTGACATCTGAGTATATATGGCTAGTAAAACAATCGTTTCCATTTGTATGCGTTTCATACATGGGTAGTATCCCAGGTTATATGCAGTCACACTTGCATGTATTGTATCATTACGTTACTACTGTTAGCAGTGCTTTCCCAAGTAAAAACAGATTGCAGATTGTAGTACTGGAACCATACACCTCTACATGCAAAGCTGGAGTCTGAGTACTGACTATCATGTTCTTGGTGTGTGAGCTATGTGTTATTAAGTATTTGCTACTGGATATTGATCTGATATGTGGATATTAACTGTAGACTACTATATGTATATGACATGTCATTGAGGGCTGCTGTCATGCAGTAATGGCATACCTATCAGTGTCAGATGTCTGTCTGTCAAATCATTAATCCCAATGCATAACCTGTTGGCTAGCTGATTTCTGTCTGTCCTCAGTACTGATGTGCAGATGACAGGTATCCATCTTGGCTACTTTCCAGCAATCTATGGTTGGCTGACACTGACATGTCTGCCCAGCTGTGTTATGAATGCCACAGCTAGGAAACACCATCCTGCATACACCACATGCCATGGATACCTCAACTAGACTACCACAGTCAATGGAACAAGCTTGGGTACAGGTCTCCAACCCAGACACTGGCCATGTTATGTAATATATGTTGCATACATGTCAGTTGGAGCACCTCAGGGCCTTGTGCAAGAGACAACCAGATGATTGTATTTTGCATTTAACTGTCACCCTGAGGATCACTCATGTGGCATCAGTTGATAGATGACCTGCTGACAAATGTCAGGTGGCATGATACCACTGTTCCCACATCCCCTACTATTCTCTTCTCTCCATGGACAATATTGTAGTACACACCTAGGAACACCTGCACCTATGGACCCCAGTACTGCCACATGTGTCAGTGTGCATTGCTGAGAATAACAGTGTCTGTGTGTTTGTAAACTTGTAGTTGATAATACCCTGAGGGCCTTTTCACACACTACAGCCCCCATTGCCATAGTTAGAAATGGCTGCTGCTGTAATGGACATTAAATGTACCTTGTTATACTCTTCACCCATGGGCTACCTGGAGTTTGCAGTATCAGCACAACACTGTTGTACAAATAGGTAGATAGGCATGGGTTACCCTCTGAGTCCTGGCAAGTGTGTGTATGTGTGCAACTGTGTATATTTGTAGGATACAGCATTCTGAGGCCACATTCTCCAAATAAAATACACCTGGCCATACAGTATAAGGTATAGTGATGTTGCTGACATTAGGAGAGCCATGACAAACTATCACCCTACTATCCTTGTGGCATGTGCAATAAATGCATATCCCTGTAGTAGCACTGATGAGATAGATAAGGGGTTGTATTGCAGTCTTGGTCAATGTCTGATTTTGGGAATGTCAGAGTATTATCATGTGTTTCAGTGAGTAAAATATCCAATGTGGGGTGTGGGTGCTGGGTATACTGTCTTTACACCATGGTACCCTCAGTACATGTCCCAAAGTCCACTGTATGAAGACCACTGTCACCATCAACAATACAGGTAACTGATTACATTATCTGGCCCAATGATGCATGTGCTGTGTGCCAATTATCTGTTACTGAATGGACTCACTGACAAGGTTGTTAGCACTGACAAACCCAGGTCTCTCAGATGTGTCTATGACTGTTATGTTTTTGTCAATGTGTATATGACAGTATGTCATACTATGTATTGTTCATTAATGCCCAGTACATCCCCCATTAGCATACTTTACAAGGCCTGGTGATGTTCCTCACTTAACAAGAAACTCGGCACACACTTCATCTTAAAAGCTGTGTGGTGTGTGCAATTAAGGCCAAACACATTAGTAGAAATTAGTACCTAGGTAGGGTTTCTACTCTCAGTGTTGCCAAGTAAGTGTGTGTGTATGTGAAGGGATCTACTTCAGTTTGCAGAAAATATATGTCCCAGGAGGTCATCTGTCCAAGAACTGACTGGCAAATGCTAACATTTCAAAGGAATCATCTTGTGGAAATTCATTCTATGAAAACTAGTAGTAAATGTGTAAATGCCATCGTCCCCACTGTATAACTGTACAGTGATAATGGAGTTGGTATATATAGTTGGTTGTTGATGTTGTGGACACAGTCACCCTCATTGGGGTTATTGTTGTGTGTATTCCCCTGCTTAGTCTGCTGTAATACTGTACAGTTTATGTTAACAGATTAAGTAGTTGTCAAATCACACAGTGTTTTTCTACACCACCCCACACCCTCCAAAGTTGAGGGTTGTGCCACCCACACCAGCACACCTATGTTTATCAACTCCAGGATTGCACTACATTGGGGAAGGGGACAATACCCTGCCAGTACCATCGTCAATTACATGAAACTAGCAGACTGATTATTTACTGATGTGATGTTTTGCCTATTTTGCCTTGGTGGAATTACCATAGGCTAAAATGAGTTCACTGTAAAATTAAGTACATCCATGTGTACAGTATTCTCTGTGTATTGCATCAACACCAAAGCCTCTGTGTGTGTGTGTGTGTGTGTGTGTGTGTGTGTGTGTGTGTGTGTGTGTGTGTGTGTGTGTGTGTGTTATACACAAACATGTGTTATGTGCCACCCAGTACACTTACCATTGTCCACTGTAGAAGGGTTGCTGACATCAGTCACCATGTACTCACCTGTATACACCCCTCAGACCTATCAGCCATGTGGCACATGCAGTAACTGTTATACAGACCTGTTACTTGTGTTCAGCTGTACCCAGGATATGGCACAGTCAATGTGTTACCACAGTGCCATATCCCTTGTATAAAACAATAGCAGACCAATATCCTGCTGACACATAGACACCTAGAGCACAAGCTGAATACATTATGGAGACCACGGTCAGTCAGTGTTAATAACAGCTATAATGTATCATGGCTGGACAGCTACACATCCTGACATGTAAGCATTAAACTTTCCTGCTGAAAACATGTCACACAGCATTACATTGCTACACCTTAGTACATTCACCCTGTGCATCAGAAGCATATTAGTCTGTCCCTGCATTGATGGTATGGATGACAGGGATGTGGCACAGGTATCATCCTATGCACCGGGTGTGTTGTGAGTTTGCCAGAGACCTAGGCTGAGCCATTTGGTTGACATCATGTGGGTGTATATATTCCACAAGACAAGCTACTCAGAAAAAACAACAAAAAGAAGGCAGGCAATGGTAGTTTTAACTGTTTATATAGAAACATAAGTGCTTTTGTCAAGTAACATACACTCAACTTCATCAAATAAAATTTAGAGTAATACAAACCATTTTATATAAACTTAAAACAATATCACATGTTTAATTCCCTCCCTTCTCCACCTATCAACTAATTACATCCAATTAATTATTTGAAGCTGTATTTTCCATTATGTTACGGAAAACAGGTAAATTATATTCATAGCACAAACTGACTTTGCATAAGCATTTGATATCTTTCAACCACAATTAATTATATTATATATATTTTTGTACCCAGGTAAACTCAAAGGAACCAGAAAATAAAAAGTAGGTAATGGTTACCATGTTTCCTACTTGTTATTAACGTTTAAGGCTTCTCAATTTCAATACACAACCAAGGGAACATATTTCGTTCAGACTGGGTAGAGCATAAGACCTTGTCTTTAACTGCCAAGCTAATTCCTTTAGTTCGAGCTTGTATTCTAAAGGCCCACCTCTGATATCAGGTTCCACTTGGTCAATGGTCCTGATTGTAAATGAATGGCCAGGGTTTTCAGCTACATGTTTCGCCAGAGCATTTTCAGTTTTAACTTTTCTGATGTTATAAGTGTGCTCATACACCCTTTCTTTAAGTTTACGCTCAGTCTTGCCAATGTAGAATGCCATGCAGGACTGGCAAGAGGCTAAATATACCACCATGGCAGAATTACAATTAAATCTTCCCTTACTTATAAGGTTATCATCAAGAATGTTAAACTTACTACCTGTTTGCATATATCTACAATATGAGCAAGACTCGCATTTATACATCCCGGGGTACGTGTAGTCTTAGATGGGGGTAATTCTAACAGGTTCTTTAATGTAGTGCCCTTCCTATATATCACCCTAGGGCATTGTCCTAGTTTAGTAAGGTCTTTGTCAAACTGAAAAATACAGCAGTTTTTTTGCAGGATATGTTTGATGTTATCTGCATCTAAACTAAATGCAGTAATAAAAGCATGGTTATAGTCCAAACTTGGGCAATCGCCGTTTTCACTAAATGGCTTATTTTTCATAATTACACTTTGACCCATGTTGTTTAAAATGGATTTAAAGTACCCATTCACCCTTTTATTTTGGACTTCCTTCAATAAGTTTTTCACTATATGTTTAGGATATCCTCTATTAGTAAACATTTGAACAAGTAGTCTACATTCACTTTCAAAATCAGTGGTAGTAGTACACATTCTGGCAACTCTAACAAGTTGTGCTTTTATTATGGACCTTTTTTGATGTTGGAGTTGGGCGCTACTGTAGTGAAGATAGGAGTTACAGTAAGTCTCCTTACAATGATTTTGAACTAGGTATCTATTATTGGATGCATCTTTTCTTAACTCAACATCAAGGAATGCTATTTTATCATTGTGGAACGTATGTGTAAATGACAAAAAGTCTGTCGTGCTGTTACAGTAATTCATAAATTATTTAAATGTATGTTCTTCCCCTTTAAAAATCAATAAGATATCGTCCAAATACTTAGTGTAAAAGACAATCTCACTCCTAAATGCATTACTTATACTGTGCACAAATTGGTCCTTCCAAAAGGCCATGACAAGGTTAGTAAAACTACCACCTACTGGAGATCCCATTGCCACTCCACTGTTTTGCAAGTAAATTTGACCATTGAACAGGAAAAAATTGTTGGACAAAATTATGTCCATAAGCTCAGCTATTAAGCCTGTTTCTGCTGCTGTCACTCCCCTTTTAACTAGTAATAGTTTCAGCCATTTGATTCCTACATCTTGTGGAATTACAGTATACAAGTCTTTGACATCAATAGTTGCAAAATTATAATTCAAGTCAAAGACTTGTTTATTAATTGCATCTAAAATGACCATGAGTCCTTGCAAATATATGGCTCATTTGCCACATGTTTTTTCAGTAAGCTATCAACATATTTTGCTAAGGGATAGGTCATTGAGTCTCTTCCATCCACAATTGGCCATAAAGGGGGATTATTTGGGCATTTATGGATTTTTGGACCCCAAAGATTACAGGTGTTTTAGGGGAGACCATGGTCAAATAATTAGTCAAGTTCAAATCTATCCTATTTTCAATAAACAGATCATTAATGAAAACCCTTATACGTTTGTGTGCTTGATTTAGCTCATTTTGTGATATTCGTGTATAAGTAACTACATTTAACATATTCTCCATTCTCCGTATGTAGTCACTATGGCTGAAAAATACCAATCTGCCCCCCTTATCTGCTTTTGCAATTCTTACATCTGCTTTCCTTAGCGTATTTAGTAAGTCCAATTCATTGTTGGACATGTTTGCCCTTGCCTTCCTTTTAGGTTCACAGTTTTGTTTAAATTATTGTGGTTAGTCAATAATTCCCTTAAGTCAATTTCCGACATGACTACAAACATATTTAACAGTGGGTGGAGAGGTGGGTTATATGTACTAAATACTTTAAAATCAATGTTGTCATGCAGTCCATGATTAAATAACAGACCCAAATTAAGTTTTCGCATATAAAGTTTCAAGTCTATTAGTACCTTGCTAATGTCCATTTTTTTAGCCGGTACAAATGACAACCCTTTAGATAGAAAATTCACCAACTCAGGCTGAATGAAAAAGTCTGAGAAGTTAAAGATTTTAAAGTCCCCTGTTGCGTCCATATTTTCATGTGGTAAATGCAACGAGTTAAATTTATGTGTACTAGTTCGCAAACCGGTGTTTTCAAGGGTAAGGTTATTGAAAAGTACTTCACTTTCTTAAGTTTGCATTACCTTTTTCGCCCCCGCCTTTTGTTTGTGTTCCTCCATTCATTGTGACCATTGTTCTGGACCATCCTGTTCTGCTTCCGATTCTGGCGGAAATTTGATGTTTGAACCCCTTCTCCTATATTTGTATTTAAATTAGTATAAGAAACTTTGTTGTTATTTTGGATCCGTTCGCTCCTTCTTAGGTCACAGGCACCTTGTAAATCAGTACCAGGATCCTCACCATTAGATGTTACAGGACCAGGCTGATTTCGACCCAGAGGACAGTTGTTTACATCCAAATTAAATGCCTTGCTGTTACCGTTATGGTTATGGTGTGTGTGTTAGTGGGTTTCGTTATTAATTGGGCTGTGCAGATGTGGTGTGTGTACGTATGGAGGTGCCCTAGCTGTGTTGGTGATGTGTGTGTGTGTGTATGTATGCACACAGTTCTGCCATGTGGCTGCCCTATACAGGGGTTTGTTGGACAGCTGCAGACCATACATGGCAGAGTGTGCAGTTCACCGCCTGTGGCCATGGACACAGAACTGTGCCTGCCAGGGATTCCACGGGCACAACCAGGTACAAGGCCAGATATGGTACTCTCCCCTAATGATGCCAAATGTCCACTTGATCCCGGTCCCTGTTGGGACCAGCCAGGGTCATGTGCACGTGGCCTGCTGTGTTGTGGTGTGGACAGCACCCCGCTTGCAGTGCTGGTGCTGGTACTGTCACTATGGGTGTGGCTGTGACTTGTTGCACATCCACATAGACCTTCACCTGTTTGTGTTGCTGACCTACATCCACATAACTGTCGCCCTACTCCCACCATATGCTCTAACACAGACATTGCACAGCTGAGGATTCCCATCATCTCACCCAACCGTCTATCCAGGACCTCTGCAAATTAACGGTGGGCACCTGCAAGATCACGGATGTTGTCAATAGCAGCAGAATGAGTAGCCCTCTGGAGCCTCAGACTCTGTCTGGTATAATGTTCCATACATGCCTGTGCCTCCATGATGGCCCAAAACATGCATCTGGTGACACCTGCTGTGGCACTTCTGCCAGGGGCATGATGGCCAGCAGCCCTCCTACGAGCACACCTGTACATTTGCCTGTGTGGTACCTCACCAGTCATCCGGATATGGCTGCTTTGTACAGACACACTTGCCATAGTCACCACACTGTTGTGTCCCATACCACCACCCGCCAACTGTCCCTCATCTATGGCCACTGGTAATGGGGTGCATATAGGCAACGTGAGTGTGCGCAGGGATAGGGTGGATAAACGTGAGATATCAACTGAATGCACAGCTTCAGCCCCTGACAACCCCACCTGTGCCTCGCCATACCTATCATCATTGTCAGAGTGTGTATGGACACTAACATCAGTTTGCCTGCAGGAGGGACCCATACCCACCTCACCACCTGTGAGGGGAAAACAAAAAACGTACTTTAAGACCTGTACATCATTGCTTACCTCGACATACACACACACACACACACACACACACACACACACACACACACACACACACACACACACACACACACACACACACACACTTACAGGTGAGATGGCACAAAGATATTACACAGCCCTCTCATTACCCAACTGTCAACATGCATGACATATGGCACTCAACAGCATGCACTGCAGCTATACTCAATCCTTGTTACCAACATTATATATCTCTGTGATGTATAAGTTGTGTTAGTAGGTGATGCCCCTTCCACTGGAACACACTGCACCCATGTACACAGTATTGCTGTGCACCTATTCAGCACCCTGGCATGTACTGTGCAGCATACCTCACAAGTGTATACACCATTGCTGAATGTGTATATGTGTGGCAGTTATGTTTACTCTGTTTCTCATAACCCCTATGTGTTTGTCTGACAAATAAATGGGATGATATGAGGACAGATGTCAACAGTGAATGCCTGACATCTGATTTGCAGATCTCATCATCAGCAGTGCATGTATGAGCAATAAAATTCAATTACACTGACAACCTTCAAAGCATACTGTGGCCATGAGGAGTGTACACACCCTTATTGACATGCCACCCTCTTCCCTGATATGCCATGGGGCCACAATACTTCATATAACACTGCACACACCTGATATGTGACATATGAAATGTGCAATCAAATGGAGTATCAAACAAATGTGTTACTTGTGCAGATGCTGATTGAGAATCATACAATATGTGGGTTGCATAAGTGTGCACACCCTTAATACAATGGTTTGTTGCAGCACCTGTTAAGTGAACTACAGCAGTCACTATTCCTGGAAGGGGTATATTAGCATGGCCCATCTTCACTTGCCATTATTTGGTCACTCCACCCTACAAATGTCCCCCAACTCTGCCGTATTGCAAGGTCAACTCATGTGCACAGCCCTTGGAGGTCACACAGTGCTTTCACTATTACTGTGGAGTCAGGGTTATGTCTGGCACAATGCATGACCTTGACTGTGTTCAGATCCAGCCATTCTTAGCGGGCTTTGGATGTATGCTTCAGTTCACTGTTGTGTTTCAGGATGACACCCCTCCCCATCCTCAGCCTTTTTGCAGATGCTTGACAACTATGGGCCATGCATGAGTGTCATTTTAAAGTGTCCCAAATTCAGAACACCATGTCTACCAGCCTAGTTCCTGCTAATGAATAGCAAACCTAAAGGTGTACACTGGCACCAGCAAGGTACAGATGGGGATGGTGGGCCTGAGGTGGAGTGAGGTGTTGCTTGTGCAGCACATGTATCTTTATTAATACACTGTAGGTCTCAGCCTTGGTCTCGGTACACCATTACACATTGCAACACATGCCTTTGGGAGACTTGATGTTATGCATATGCTACCTGTAGAGAGTCCTGGATGATGTCTCCTGTGGAACAACTCTTCCATCTGATTACCCTAACCCATAGGCCACACTTATGCAGAGTCCAGGCAATTGTTGACAAAGGTACTGCATAGGCAGTACTTGCCAGACATTCCTGCATGCCTCTCAGTGTGGCTGCATGTTTCTGGGCAGCCTCCATGACCAGTTTGCAACATGTGTTGTTATCTGTCTTAGATGGGCATCTGTTTGTTTTCTACATTAATGTTGCTCCATACTTCATTGTCACATACATGCTTGCCTGCACTGTTTGCCATGGTAAATGCAATGGTGTGGTAAGCTACGTCTCCCACTCCTGAGTGCTACCTTTTTGATTTGGGATCCATTCCATGTTTTGTAAGATGTGTGCAAGCCACGGCTGCCTCTATTGCAGGTGAGTGGAAAATGTCATGGACATACTTCTTGGACAGCAGACCATTACTTGGTGTGACAGTGAGGACCTGTACTTGGAGGAAGGTGTGTACTCAAGAAGAGTGAATGCTATCAGCACCTCAAAAGCTGCTTCCACAGTATGTTGTTTGGAGTGTGTGCACACATATGCTTCCAGTATTTGTTAAGGTATGTATTCCCCATATTTGTTGTCCTAACATAGGATTCCATATTACACATTCATTGCTCATGTTAGGATCACATTACAGGCTGTAAAAGTCGTGGAAGTGGTATTGTGATATGCCATTGTGTAGATCTGTAACAGTTGCCATTGTAATAGTGGTATATACAGTGTTGTATCCACTGTATAAGGGTAATGTTTCAGACATGTCTCTACTGTGGGTCATTTGTCCCACCATTATGTTCATCTCTGTCCACATATCTTGCACTGACAGGTTGTTAGTTATACTGCAGGACTCTTACATATCCTTCAGATATGCCATCATGGTGACCACTGTGATGCAGTGCAGTTAACAGCAACAATAAGTGAACATGTACAGCATGCATTATGGGTAGGTGTTTTAAATGTGTGCATGGCAAATACCATGGCCATAACATGGTTGGTGTATTGGAAAATCTGAACAAAAAAACTCCATACTCACCAGCTACAGGCTGCTGCCCCAGAGGTATATCAGAAGGACCTACATAGTTGTGTGAGAGATGTGATGTCAGTAGTCACACCTGTGGCACTGATACAGGGTGGGAGCAGCATTTCAGTACATCAACAGTACAAACCCACAATACTACAGATTATGCACATCTGTTCATTACTACACTGCAGCAACAGACTATGTTATCTGACATGTGCATGAAGATACTTTACAGATGAAGATGGATAAGCAACGGTGGTCTTCTAATGTGCCCTGGGGCCTTACCTGCATGCTCCATGTCCATTGTGTGGGTAGCACCCACTTCCACAATGCTATCATCAGGTTCTTGACTTGGATGGCAGGCAGGTGTCCCAAGGCTGGCGAGGAGCTCCTCAGCATGTGTCAGTGGGGGCTGGATGGCATGATCCCCACCTGTGACTAGCTGGTCCTTCTTAACTGCAGCAGCACACTGAAGGGCAAGGCGGATGAGGTCAGTGCAATGATGCCATACCTGCTCATAACTGCAGTTAGGCAGACCATCATCATTTACCCTCTGGAATAGCTTGTTCCACAGGACAGTCCTCTCCTGCAGATCATGGGCCGTATGCCCAAATAGGGTTTTGTGGTGATGCATGATAGAGCTGATTAGTATTTCATTCTCCTGTGGAGTATAGGCAGGGAGATGTTCTCTTCACATGGTACCTGGAAGACATAAACAGGAAAAAAAGGTCTGAGGATCTCATACTGCAAGGATATAAAAGTTGTTAATTGACATCTTCCCCCCCACCATATCTGCAACAATAATCTGAAAACACAAGTCAATGGGTATGTTTACACCAAACCTACTGCTGTGACATATATCCTATTGTGCAACAAATATTGAAATGTGTTTCTATTCATGTTCCATGTTGAAACACTATCATTGGTAACCTGTTGCTAACAATGTAAACTGCATGCTATTGTAATGGCCACTGTGGTTCCATATATGCATGTGCTCTGTTTGCTATGCAACTGTTCCAAATCTGGTGTTTTGGGTTAATGGGAATATTTATGCATGCTGTTATAACTAATCCTGGATTGTGTTGACTATTAATACCCACATATGTTCTAAAACTGCAACACAATAGCATGTTTGGGAAGGCTGTTCCCAGCAGAATCACCTCTCGCACCTCATCTCGCTGTGGCACCAGGCCACATCACATCTGGTACCCAACCCATGACCTCCACATCTGCTGGTCCTGCACTACCTTCAGGTGGAATCACCTCAGGGGATGGTGCTTGCCCCCCCCCCTCTCTCCGGGAGGACGCACAGACAGGATCTCGTAACCCGAAGTCAGGTCCAGGGTCTGGTGCATAGGGAGCTCTGCAGAGAATTAGGGGATCTGCTATACCACCTTGAGGCCCTCATGATGCAATCAGAGGTTCAGCCTGCCCCTCTTGATCAGCCCCCAGCACAGCAACCTTTAGGTCCGTGAAGGTGCAGTGGTGACTGCCCATGAATGGGGACCTCAATCCTACTGTTTCCATTTGGGGGCATAAGGGCTTCCAATTTACAAACACTCCTCCCCATCCAAGGTGCTTACCCACCACATGTCATATACCACCCCATGTATGCTGTCTTGTCTGTCTTGTCTGTCTTCTGATCCAACCTACCTTCCTAAATATACCTACTATCCTTCCCCAACAGCCCACTCTCACCTTAATAAAAATGGGCAATCTGTTCCCAAAACAAATTTTACACCATACATAACTGTCCATTTCACACCCGCTTACAACTGCTGAAAGGGTGCCTTAATCACTCTGTATCCAACAGCCCTTGTTCTGGCCAGCAAATAAATTACCAGCCCTTACAAGTGTGTAGCCCAGGACCCTGCGCACCATAGCCACTTCTATTTACCAGTAAGCCATCTGAGTTACAGATATGTGTGATGTTTTCTCAAACATATCATGCAGCACAGTCATTCAACAGTAGGGAAAATGCATTTATATATATATATATATATATATATATATATATATATATATATATATATATATGTGTGTGTGTGTGTGTGTGTGTGTGTGTGTGTGTGTGTGTGTGTGTGTGCATATGTGCATATATGTACACACACACATATATATATATATATATATATATATATATATATATATATATGTGTGTGTGTGTGTGTGTGTGTGTGTGTGTGTGTGTGTGTGTGTGTGTGTGTGTGTGTGTGTGTGTGTGTGTGTGTGTGTGTGTGTATATATATATATACATATATATATGTATATATGTATATATATATATATATATATATATATATATATATATATATATATATATATATATATCTATATATATATATATATATATATATATATATATAGGGAGAGAGAAAGAGAGAGAGTGCATTCAGTCATCAGGTCCACACCCTAAACCTCCTTCTTCCACAGCTGTACTGTTCTGCTTTGCTACAAAACAGAGCATCACATGTGGACACAGCCTAACATTAGGGTGGATATATAGGGACAGATCATAGATAAGCCTTGCCTATTACAAACCTATGATGTTTGTGCATGATACATTTCACATTACCATGCCTGTTCTGAAACTCATATGTCTATCATGACTTCATTACTTCCACCTTCAGCTATTTGCCAGACTAATATACATGTTTGGAGGAAAAGAACAAACACTATGATGGCTTACATCTTGTCATTCTGTGCAGATCTGCACAGTTGACAGTTATGGCCCACTGCCCACAGGGCTAGATGCTATGTCCATAGCAGTTGTTCAGCAGGACATCATAACAACAACAAGTCTTGACGACACATATAAATCTTTCAACATCATCTATCCCATTTTTACAGACCAAGTACTACATTCAGTTTCACATACATGTTTTATTACTGTGCTCTCTTCTGTGTAATACTTGGATATCTTCCTTGTTTGTTTTTTTTTGTTTTTTGTAGTATTATTTTTTAGTGTTATTTTTTTTTTTTTTTTTGTTTGTTTTGTTTTTCTCTCTCTTTCTCTATCTCCACTACAGGGATCAAGCTGGTTTGAATAGGTTGCAGCATGTCTTTTGTAGGTGATGCTCATGATCAGGAGATGGCCTCTGCACCAATTGGTGTTCACCGCTTGCTAACTGCATGCAGCCAGCTGCGTAGAACTTCCAATAGTCAATGTCATAGCAACTCACTACTATAAATGATTACATCATGTGGGCATTGTCCCTTTACCTTCCCTGTATGGAAGACATCCTTCCTGTGTGTGGGCAGCAGTGTTACAGACTGCAGGTAGCAATACCTCTTACAAGAGAACTTGTGGACACAGGCCAACTACATGTTTATGTAAGGTTCCAGACCTACAGACAGTGTGAGTACTGTTATTATGTGCATTGAATATCACTCATTTTACAGGGTTTGTGGGTACGTGCTAGTTTTGCATGGAATGCAGTCTGTCTGCATAGCTCTCAGCTGTGGGCCTAGCCATATGTTAGCCAGAGGATTGGCTGCCATGTTTTGTCTGTTCACCACACAGGTCTTGTCTCTGACATATAAGTGGCATTCTCTCCGTTGATTGCTATCAGTACATGGTAACATCCATTTGTATTTCTGACTTCATATTACTGAGTAAGGGTATGTTGCAACCAATCCTGTAACACCAGCAACTTTCACAGTGTATAACAGCAATATTGCAAATATGGCCCTGTGTTCCAGCCTCTGTCCTCCACATATATACCAGGCTTTGTCCAGATGTCATGCAGTAAGAGGTTGTTAGGTAATGGCCTATCATTATTTAGTGCTGGCATTCCTGCTATCATTCCAGTGATGTTGTGGACTCCCACACAAATTGTGGGGTAGGGTCCATATATATGAGAGCTACAGCTGGAAAAAACATCTGTGAACTTGTGCAGTCCAGAGGTCAGTGTATGGAAAACACTGTTATATGCCCATTTTATGGGGGGGGGGTAGTAAGTGTTTTTAACCTAGGCTGTTACAACATGTGAGGGATATCAGTAGTAAGAAACATTAAGGTATATGGCTGTACATTTTCATATATTTCACCATGGGAACAGTGGTGGCCTAGAGCTTACTGTCTTATACACAGTTCTATTTGTCAGTGTGATAGTGGTGTTTTAAGTTAAGCATTGTTATGTAACAGAAACATTTACATTGTGACAACTAATACTTTCCACCAGGGGTTGAATGTAATTGGAGGATGCTGAACTACATCTATAATTAACTGTTGACTGGTTCTCATCTTCAAGGCAAGTGTTGTTTTTAACTGTTCTACTACTTGAAGGCTTTTGCCTGTACAGCAAAGTATGTTACATTTTTCAGATTACTGTATTAAATGTTTTGTTTGTGAGCTGCATTAATCAGTTATTATGTATTTCAAACAATCCAAAAAATAGTACCTTAGGTACGGATCTAATGAAGTCTTTATGTATGAGATGAAAACACTGATGGTGTCAATGCGTTTATGCTTTAGTTTGTGATTTATGTATTAAACTTTTTTATTAAGAGCACTTCGTTTTGTGTTCCATACCTAAGGTACTACTATCTTTTTGGATTTCTTTGTTATTTTGGATACCTTGCTCATAGTCATGGTTTGCTAGTTATGTATTTCAAACACCTAACTCCTATAAGAAATGGCATAAACAAATGAAATAGTAAACAAACATTTCTATGTATCCAAACGTGTGTGTGGTGTCATGTCCTTTGCATTTTGTGTGGTTATATGTTTCATGCAATAATTCTCATTTGTAGGACAGAATCAAACACTGGCCATTTTAAAAGGTGGCAACTGTAGGAATAATGGCTGTTTGATATGCTGTGCACCCTCTATATATACTCTTCTTATTCATATCTATAAGTAGTAATATATTTATATGTGTATGTGTGTGTGTGTGTGTGTGTGTGTGTGTGTATATATATATATATATATATATATATATATATATATATATATATATATATATATATAAGTCCAACCAATACAGCACCGAAATACGACAGGAGTGTGCTGTAGAAGATCCAGATAATTAAAACGCCAACAAACAACACAATAAACACGGCCAGGATCAAGCAACAGCTCAATGTACTGTTCAAACTTTTACTTGTTGCAAAATATCTTCAAAACACGAGCAGTTACACAGCTTTTAACTTTCTAGAGCACAGCTTAGTAGCTCCATAACTCCATATCACTCAGACATGCCATACGCAATATATTTCCTATTGAAGCATATACTCAGGCCAAGTACTAAGTAGTACTAAATAGTCCATATATTTATTAAAATAACAATAAAACAATAAAAAAGGAAGAACATAGGATAAGCACTTTCGGGTCACCAACACAACCCTTCCTCAGATCCTTATAACTGATATTGCATCATTTCCTTCTTTTAAAATAGTAGGTTTGCACCAATAGGGCAGTATTTTGCATATTAATGATATTACATCATTTACTTCTTTTAAAATAGCAGGTTTACACCAATAAGGCAGTCTATTGCATAGTCACACCTACTCAGACAGGTGTGTCATAAGTGCCTCTTCAGTCTCCGCCTTTTCAACGTGGGTTTCATAGGGAATGCTGTATTAAGTCCTGGTTTCTGATGTGCTCTAAGCTTTCCAATCCAAAACATTTCCTCCTGCTCGAGTCTGGTGTTAATATCACCTCCCCTTTTTGAGGCAAATACAATTTTCAAGACTCTAAACATAAAGTTATGTCCCACATTGTCTCTAATATGTTTCACCAGTGGGTTCTTATAATCCCTTAACCTTATGTCACTAACATGTTTGGACATTCTTTCTTTCATTTGTCTCACAGTTTTTCCAACGTAGAAGTTGCTGCATGCAGAACATGTAGCCAAATATACAATGTTCTTGGTTGTGCAGTCAGCATAAAAATTGGTAGTATATTTCTTCTCAGTGGTTGGATGTTTGAAGCAGCTATCAGTAATTATAAATTTACACATTGTGCATCTTCTACAAGGAAAAGTTCCAATTCTTTTTGAGGTGACATATGGTTCCAAGCAATTATCTTTACATAATATTGTTTTTAAATTCTTTGCATTTTTGAAACAGAATCTAGGTTCTTCTCCTACCAATCCTTTGCATTCCTCATTTGACATTAATATTTTCCAGTTTTTCCTAACAATCTCACAGACTCCCTGAGTGTCTGTTGTGTGCGTGAGCGTCATCCTCAATTCTTTTTGTTCCTTCTTACCATCATAGATGTTATCATAGCCTCCTTTTATGAATGGTTTCCCTTTGCCATGTCTCTCCATAATTACTTATTGTTTCACTTCAGACACCTCCTTCTCTTTATAGCCTCTCACCTTCAGATGTTCAGACAGATCATTCATAACCAAGCCAATAGTGGCATAATTCGAATGTATCCTTGAAGTTCTTAGAAACTGTCCTCTAACTATATTATTATGAGTATACCTCGGATGCATACTATTTCTTGGTAAGATGTTGTTCTTCCAGCATTCTTTTCTGTAAAGGCTGGTCTCTATAATGCCTTCTTCATTTTGTGAAATACGCACATCCAAAAAATCCATTTGCGTGTTACTATATGCCATAGTAAATCTAAGGAAGCTTGTGCTGTCTTCTAGATATGCATGAAAATTTGTCAATTCCATAGCTTCTCCTTCCCACATAATATATATATCATCTACAAATCTTTGATATACCTTCAGATAATTCTTCCAAGGGTTGTCCTGATGAACCACTTTATTTTCCCATTGCGCCAATACTATATTTGCATAGCTATTGGCGCATGGCGTACCCATGGCTACACCACAGAGCTGTATATAAAATTTTCCATCAAACATGAAGACATTGTTGTTTAAAATCAATTCCATCAGACTACACAACACTGTAACCTGCCTTTCACCATATGTGCCTTCATTCAGTAAAAAATCCCTTAGTGCCATAATGCCATAGCTGTTAGGGATACTAGTGAACAGATTTTTGATGTCCATAGTAGCCATAAGGTGTTTTTCTCCATTTCTCTTTGTATTATTATATTCATTTAATCTTCCAAGAAATGACTTTGTATCTTTTAATACAGCTGGAGTCTTCTCTAAGATTTTCTTAATGTGGTGTTCCACATAGATGGATGCAGGCTCTGTAATCCATCCAGCTCCAGCCACAATTGGCCTCATTGGAGGTTTCTGCAGATCTTTATGTATCTTCGGAAGGCATTTGAACATCAGCACTAGTGGATATTCAACCTGCAAGTAGCTACATAGTTCCACTGTAATCTGATTCTGCTCCTTCATTTCCTCCAGGTACAGCCTCACTCTCATTTTAATCCTTTCTAACTCATGCTCACTAATCTCTTTATACGAGGTAGCATCTTGCAGGAGAGTTCTTACATCTTCTTTATATCTCACAGTGCCCATCAAGACAACCCCTCCACCTTTATCTGCGGGCCTAATAGTTAATTCTTCATTCTCTTCTAACTCTTTTAAAGCCTGTTTTTCCTCCTTAGTAGTGTTGTATATTCTCCTTTTATTATTCTGTAAGTAATCAATAATTTCTTGTGCACAGATGTTAATAAATGTGTCTACAACAACATTATTTTGTGGTATGAAGCTGCTTGGTTTCTTAAACAAATTTATTGCAGTTGCTTTATTGTCTTTGTACATGCTTCTCAGCATAACATCTCTTCCAAATGTCCTTAGACTTAATATTGCTTCATTATCATCCATGCCTCTCGTGGGTATAAATTTCAACCCCTTGTTTAAAATGTTAACATGTGCTCTTGCCAACTCAAAAGATGAGAGGTTAAAAACCAGAGAATCATTATTCCTTTCATCTATCGTTCCTCTACATATGACCTCCTTCTTTTCCTTCCTCTGCTTAATGATCTCATCTCCTTTCTGTTTCTCACTTCTTTTATTCGAAGTGGGAGTACTGGAAAACCCCCATCTTTCATGGCATTCTTAGATACAGCTCCTGGATTCATTCCTTCTCTTTGATTATTCATATTATGAATTGAGCTAGAGGTATCCAATATCCGATTAGTGGACTGCACTATTCCTTGTGTAGATACAATATCCATATGCCTCTTATCACTTGGGCTATCATTTTTCTTATTTGCTTCACCTTTATTTCCATCAACTACATTAGATGGAATCCTTCTTGCAGCTCTCTGTGGATATTTATTATATGATTCATTCTCTTTAAATATTTGCTGTTCTTTATTAAAGTCCCTCAACCAAGTGAAAACATCCCCTCTTTTAAAATCAGCATAGTCCCTTTTAATTTTCTTAGTCTTTATTTGTTCCAACTTGTTATCATATAACGAGATCTTATAGTATATCTCCTCTAACTTCAAGGTACAGATTTCACTATCAAATTCCTGTTCCAAGGTGGCAACTGTAGGAATAATGGCTGTTTGATATGCTGTGCACCCTCTATATATACTCTTCTTATTCATATCTATAAGTAGTAATATATTTATATGTGTATGTACGTGTGTGTGTGTGTGTGTGTATATATATATATACATATATATATATATATATATATATATATATATATATATATATATATATAATATATATCTATATATATATATATATATATATATATATATATATATATATATATATATATATATATATATATATATATATATATATATATATTTATATAAATATCATTGGAATGTTTACTGCTTCCACATTGTACATTCCCTATGGTAGACTGACTGTTCTGCATGATATGTTAGAGATATCATCCTGACATCTTGCAGCTGAGATGGCTTACTGTTAACTTGTTGTGGCTATGTTGTGCAAGGTCCTGGATTCAAGAGTTGCAAGTGCTGGTTATTGTGTTGCAAGGCAGATCTGTTCAGCTGTGGAGGAAGGGATAATGGGAATAATTGCAAAAGATCCCTATTTTGGGCCCCTTCATCATATATATATATATATATATATATATATATATATATATATATATGGATCCATGTTACATTGATGAAAAGACACATCCCCAATGACTGGATCACTGAGATGAGATTGCCAACACCACACATCCTCGACAAAGGTAAGTGTATGTATTATGGAATGGAACCTATTCCCGCATCTATAATACACTTAAAAAATAAACATTTAAATGTATAGCAGGGGGACAAGCCCTCCTGCACCCCCACTACTTAAATATACCAACTCTGCGATCGCACCACATTGCAAAAATGGGAATACATCCCATTCTGCACTACTCACCATTGTCGGGGATGTGTGGTGTCGGCGATCTTGTCTTGGTGATCTGGTCATTGGGGATGTGGATTTTCGTCAGTCTAACAGGAACCCATATATATATATATATATATATATATATATATATATATATATATATATATACACATACATATATATATATATATATATATATATATATATATATATACATATATACATATATGGATATATATATATATATATATATATATATATATATATATATATATATATATACAGCTACATATATGAATACATTTTCCCTACTGTTGAATGACTGTGCTGCATGATATGCTTAGTGGTAAATCACTGTGACTATGGTGTGCAGGTTCAAGGGTTGCAAGGGCTGATTGTTTTGTTGCTGGGCAGAACAAGGGCTGTTGGATACAGAGTGATTAAGGCACATTTAAGCAGTTGTAAGCGGGTTTGAGTGGGTTTGCATGGTGGTAAGCAATGCCAACATTCGGTTAAATATGCTTACAGACAGTTAAACTGACAGTGCTTTATCTGTGTAGCCATTATTTGCCACCACACAAACAGGCTTAAACTTGCTTACTGCTGCTTAAAAGTGCTTACTACCACTTGCCCCCGCACTAATTTCTTTAAAAGAAAAGAAAAAAGGGGCGATAGGCAAGTGGTGAAAAAAGGGGCACGCACAGGGAAAAGCAATAGGGAAAGTAGCTAGGGATGTGCAGGATGGGTGTAGGAAAGGTCCATAGCTGTCCGTTTCTTCTACAGCAACAGCTGTACATATGTACTGAAGTCGGAGATAGATTTTGACACTTAACCCCCTAAGAGAGGGGTGAGGACAACAATAATGTGTTGTGAAGACAATTAGACCAGATTACATGTGTCCAGTGGGCACATGTGCAAAATGGACGTTATGTATAGGGCAAAATCTTTGGGGGGGAACAGATTGCCCTTTTTTTAAGGTGAGAGTTAGATGTTGGGGAAGGATAGTAGGTATATTTGAGGAGGTAGGTTGGGTAGGAAGACAGACAAGACAGCATACAGGGGGGTATATGACACATGTGGTGTAAACACCTTGGATGGGGAGGAGTGTTTGGAAATCGGAAACCCATGAGCCCACAAATGGAAACAGTGGGACTGAGGTCCCCACCCATGGGCAGTCACCACTGTACCTTCACTGCCCTGAAGGTGGCTGTGCTGGGGGCTGAGCAGGAGGGGCAGGCTGACCCTCTAAATGCACCACACGGCCCTCACGCTGGCATAGCAGATCTCCAAACTCCCTTTGGAGCTTGCTACGCACCAATCCCCAGACCTGACTTCGGGTGACAGGATCCTGTCTGCTCCTGCTCCTGGGGGGTGAGCCCCATCTCCTGAGGCAGTTCTACCAGAAGGTAGTGCAGGACCATCAGACGAGGTGATCCCGGGATGGGTCCCAGGCATGCCGGGGCCCGGTGCAATGGCCAGATGAGGTGGTAGAGGTGGGTCCTCTGGGACCAGCCTTCCCATACCTGCTATGGTGTTGCAGTTTTAAAACATATGTGGGTTAGTAACAGTCAACACAATCCAGGATTATTTATAACAGCATGCATAGATATTCCCATAACCCAAAACACTAGATCTGGAACAGTTGCATAGCAAACAGAACACATGCATATATGGAACCACAGTGGCCATTACAATGGCATGCAGGTTACATTGATAGCAACAGGCCACCAGTGATAGTATTTCAACATGGAACATTAATAGAAACACATTTCAATATTTATTGAACAATAGGACATATGTCCCAACAGTAGGTTTGGTGTAAACATACCCACTGATTTTTGTATTTAGATTATTGTTGCAGATATGGTAGGCGGGAGAGAGATGTCAATTAACAACTTATATATCCTTGTAGTACTCACAACTTTAATGATCATTGCTCTAATCAATAAGGTACAGGTATTATTACAATACCCTATGGCCTTGGTTTGGGCTGTGGTATGTTTGTACACAGTGTATACTTCAACTATCTTATAGCTAAATCCTTACATCTCTTACCTGGTAGACCTGTGGAGGGAATGTTTCTTAACACTACCTGACTGTTTCTACACATATTCCCAGATTCAAAGTTAATATTATGCATATACTTTTCAATCTCTTAATGCACATACTCTGGACAAAGCTTGACAACATGGGGGTACAAATACGGACATGTTTTGAATATTGCTGTCATAAACTTGGGTTGCATGAGTGACAGGATTTGTTTTCATATACATTTTCTGAAGGTTTTGAGGTCTGAAAATCAAATGTATGTCATTATTGTGTGACTACAATTCTGGGATCATCCCACTGATTTGACAGGGGGACAGAGGAACAGGCAGAAAATATGAGCCAGTTATCTGGACATTCTGTACAGTTGAGAGGTATGATTATGCATACAGCTTACTACCACTCCCAGGATTTGAACCATGGCTGTGTCTGCTACAAATACAACAATTTAAGTCACAGTAGATTGTGCTATTTGGATATTGCTGTCTATTTTCTCAGTGCTTTTTGTTTAAGTCTCTCTTGGTTATACAATCTGATCTTGTGCTTAAAATAGTCTTATACAGACATTCCTAGACATTTTTTTTATGTAGCACAGTGTGGGTAACAGTGCTTAATATAACATTGCTATTCAGAGAATGCACCAATAAATGCCAGACAATACCAGAGTAAACACAACCAGTCCAGGATTTAGACTCTTAGAGCTTTATTGCCAGGCAGTTACAGCTTTATTTAAATATGACCTATATGGGACTATTACTGTCATATTGTCTGGCGTATTCATTACAACCCATACAATTTATTTGGTATGACTACTACAAGCAGGGTTGTTACTCACCAGCCTTGCAATGCAGTCTTTACAGCCTACATGCATGGGTTTCCTGATTCACAGCCCACTCAGCTGCAGCTGTAAAGGAAAGAGAGACATATTTAGGCATACCTATCCATCACATACACACACTGGACTTTAGTAAGCAGTAATGGTATGACTATTTACACACTGCTGGGACATCACCCTCTGCCTTGCTTCTTGGACCCACTCGTCCAAGACCTCCCTCTTTCTCCGCTTCAAGTCAGCATAGTGGTGCCTGACCTGCTCACCAGTCTGAGGGATACCAGTGGCACTGGTGAGATCTCAGGCGAGATGGTCCCAGGCTTCTGCTTTATATTGGGAGCCCTGTCACTGGCCCTGCAGCAGTCTCTTGTCATGTTTTTTTTACCAGGAGTCCTACCATGACCTTGGACTCCTGTATGCCCCAGCACTGTGCCCAGAAGCACAATCCCTCTCTGACTCCAGCCATCCTGCCTACAGTGGGAAGCTGCAACCAGACATGAGCAGTATTCCTGCTGTGGAGTTTAAATATAGCCGATTTCCTGCCCTTTGCCATGATTGGACGGTTTTGAATATGCTGAGCTAAGCTAAGCTATGGGCAAACCTGCTTAGCTAAGGTTGGCATTGTTTAAAGGGACAGGTTCAGCACTGCTTACCAATGGGCAAATCCACTTAGCTGGGCTACTCATTGCTTAGCAGTCCTATTTACACACTGCTTACACCTGGTAAGCAGAGCTGTGCAATGCTTAGCATTGCTTATTTTTCATTTTATAGGCTATCTGCTGTATGGCATTGATTCATCATTCATTACATATTATAAATTTGTTTATTGTCCCTGACATCCCCCAATGTGCTTTCATTACATTTATTCATGTGTGACTATACTGTATGGAACACTTCTGTTTAAATGGGGATTTCACGTTATTAAACTGACACCTCACATCTTGACCTAATGCAGTACTCCGGTTAACAAATATATGCTATAGGTAATACTAAAAAAATTGTTTATGTACTGCTTTCACATGTAAAATTTTAATTGGTTACAGTAGGGACTAAACCAGGAATGGCTGTTCGCAAAGTGTACGCTCTAACCACTACATTATTGCAATAATGTTTGTGTTGGATGTCTCTTGCTATTTCACTTGTTGTGCTGTTTAAGCCAGACTAAGCATAGCTAAGCAACGGGCATACCTGTGCAGGTACGCTTAAGCTTTATCGAATTAAAAAAAAAAGTTTTGTTGTGTTATTTTATCTATACCCCTCAGACTATCCCAGCTAATGTTAAACCTGTTATTTTATCAGCTTTTTGCTTTGTGGGACACTTGTCCCTTTTGGCTTTGTCCACATTACTTACTCTGATGGGTTGGGAGGTGTGCGCTATGTGCTTATGCTGCCTGTGTTATCCTAAATAACTTTTGGCTTGGAAGGGATGATTGTCCCTTATACCTTTGACCACTGCTTTTTGTTTTCCTGACAGGTTGGGGGTGTTACGAGCATTCTCACTCATTTTTAATTGCCACAAGGCAATTCTGGAGTGCAGGGGCATTTATATTGTGAGAGGTCTGCTCTCAGACACACCCCCTGCACTCGTACACAGGTCTGTGTCCATTTAACAGCAAAGGCAGCGTGCATTCATGAATATGCAAGCTGTGCTGCCGTGCTGGACGAGAACGGTCTCTGGCGTGCAGGAATAACTTATTCCTGCACGGCTGCTTGCTGAAACCTGGGGAGGGTTTGTTCTGCCATGAAATACTTAATGGCTAAACCCACAGAAATACTCAAAACTACTGCCCAAAACACAAAAGGGTGAAAAAGCAAAGTATAAATGTTTCTTGTAGGGGGTAAGCCCTACTGCATCCCCCAATGAGAGGGCTGTGATCTCCACAATCCAAGTTATATATACAAACTTCACAGTTGCATCATCTCAAAGAAGGGAACGGTTTCTCAAAAGAAGTAAATCACTGTGGGCTCACCCTTATAAATCATAGTGGCAGTGATTTCCTATGGAAAACATTGATAGATATGAGTTCCTCAGCATCTAGTGCCTTGGACAACTGATACTCGAATTTCATTTCAGCCACCTATAGGCATACTCATTGTTTTTCCATTTAGGAGTCTTTCCTGGTTTTGTTTCACCTCACTGTTTATCACTCCATTCCTTTTCATCTTCTTAATGTGTCTTTTACTAATTTATCCATTCAACAGGAGTTACATAGATTTTTCTGCAGACTGTATTAATTGTTTCTGCACTGGGTGGAATTACTATTTCTTCCTTTCCCAGTTCTATAAACTCTTTTGTTATTTAATAAACAAATTGTTTGCTTTTTATTTATATTTTGCATATCTTTTGAGTATGTAAGATTGTTCTAACTGTTTTAGTTCATTTTTAGAAGTGGTATAACATGAATCATTTTCTGTCTTAACATTGTGATTCTTTTATCACATATTTCTATGAGATTTTGATAATCCACTCACTTTCCTTTATTGTTCTATTAAGATACTTCTTTCAATACAGAATCAGTTTTTATTTAACAAACAGAAATAACATGAAAAAAAAGAACTATGACCATACATTGTAAATATACATAAATAATTTTAGATACAATTATTTAAATGTATAGCCATATGCACAAGGCGTCCATCATAATTTTTCATGTTAACTGTATTACACTCAGAGGACAGATACTGAACATTATAAATGCAAATTGTACGTATCCAATCCATATACAGCATTTTCCACTTTCAGAATGTATATTTTAGAAACTATATATACTTATATGGCAACATAATGTAATAATATAATTAAAATAATAATATAGTAAAAATATATAAAAATATATACTATATCTCTAAACATATATGTTTCAGAAGTTTTATCCAAACAATTTCCGTTAGTCATTCCATATTCTTTGGATTTGGCCCTCAGTAACCAACATACAGCATTGTGACAATCTGGCAATCACTTCTTCACATATTATGTGTATTATTAACTGTTAACTCCCATCTTGTAGCAATGTAGATACATGATCAAACCATATGAAAATAATCAACAATCGTTGATCAGCAGTGGCAGTGATTGTTATTTCTAGAAAATTAATCCAGAAAAAGATTAGCATATGTCTCAAATGACTCTAATTTTTAGGGCTGCTCCTAATTTTTGCATAATATTGTCTTCGATTCATCATAAAATAAATGACAATTTTTGTGAAGTTCTAAGCCATTTGCACTAGTATTTAAAATTTTCTCTAATTTGGGTCCTTTCTTTTTAGTTACTTTTTTACTTTGTTCTTAATTCTAGAGGTAAAAAGGTAGAGAGCTATGCTGGAATTTGTAACCAGTGGTTCATTAACTTAAAAATTGCAAAATACAAGTATGCTCATGAGCTATTACTGTATGCTCTAATAAATTTGTTTAGATCTGTAATATGTCATTGTGATTTGTATAATTTGACATTTTGTTAATGTTTGCATGCTTTAAGAAGCATGTCAAGGCTATATATGCACATATACAGTGGATATAAAAAGTATACACACCCCTGTTAAGATGCCAGGTTTTTGTGATATAAAAATGAGACCAGAATAAATAATTTCAAAACTTTTCCCACCTTTAATGTGACCTATAACTTGTATAATTCAATTGAAAAACAAACAAATCTGTTAGGGGAAAAATATAAAAAATAAAAAATGTACAATAAGCTGGTTGCATAAGTCTGCACACTCTTAAACTAATACTTTGTTTAAGCACCTTTGGATTTAATTACAGCATTCAGTCTTCTTGAGTACTCACCTGCCATCAATTAAAGAGATTCTGATTAACCCCAAATAACGTTCGGCTGTCCTAGTAGGATTTTCCTGACATTTACTCAGTTGCCTGCTACAACAAAAGCCATGGTTCGCAGACAGCTTACAAAGCATCAAAGGGATCTCATTTTTAAAAGGTATAAGTCAGGAGAAGAGTACAAAAAAATTTCCACAGCATTGGATATACCATGGAACACAGTGAAGACAGTCATCAAAAAGTGGAGAAGATATGTGTCAACAGTGATGTTGCAAAGAACTGGATGTCCCTTCAAAATCGATAAAAAGACAAGACAAAAACTGTTCAGGGAGGCTGTCAAGAGACCTACAGCAGCACTGAAGGAGCTGCAGGAATTTCCTACAAGTACTGGTCACATATTACATGTGACAACAATCTCCGTATTCTCTATATGTCTAAACTATGGGGTAGAGTTGCAAGACGGAAGCCTATTCTTACACAGAAAAACATCCAGGCCCGGCTAAAACTTGCAAAACAATACAAGTCTCCCAAAAGCATGTGGGAAAATGTGTTATGGTCTGATGAGACCAAGGTTGAACTTTTTGGCCACAATTCCAAAAGGTACGTGTGGCACAAAAACACTTTGCATCACCAAAAGAACACCATCCCCATGGTGAAGCGTGGTGGTAGCAGTATCGTGCTTTACAGTTGCTTTTCTTTACCTGAAACTGGAGCTTTAGTCAAGGTGGAGGGAATTAGTTCCAAATACCAGTCACTTTTGGCCAAAAACCTTCAGGCATCTGCTAGAAAGCTGAAGATGAAGAGGAATTTCACCTTTCGATACGACAATGACCCGAAGCATACATCCAAATCAACAAAAGAATGGCTTCACCAGAAGAAAATTAAAGTTTTGGAATGGCCCAGGCAGACCTAAATCCAATAGAAAATCTGTGAGGTGACCTGAAGAGAGCTGTGCACAAGAGATGCCCTCACAATCTGACAGATTTGGAGCACTTTTGCAAGGAAGAGTGGACAAATATTGCCAAGTCAAGATGTGCCATGCTGATAGACTCCTACCCAAGAAGACCGAATACTGTAATTAAATCAAAAGGTGCTTCAACAAAATATTAGTTTAAGGGTGTGCACACTTATGCAACCAGCTTATTGCACGTTTTTTTTTATTTTTTTATATTTTTCCCCTAACAGATTTGTTTGTTAATCAATTGAATTGTACAGGTTATAGGTCACATTAAAGATGGGAAAAGTTTTAAAATGATTTATTGTGGTCTCATTTTTTTATTTCACAAAAACCTGGCATTTTAACAGGGGTGTGTACACTTTTTATATCCACTGTAAATTCCAGACATGTGCACTCCCTAGTGCCATTTTGTAAGAGCAGCCACACTGAGAGCATGCATGATCACAGGTGATAGTTTGTATATAAGTTACTTAAGTTAAAGTCAGTAAACCTATATAGTGATGTGTTTGTATAGAATAAAGCTGCTTAAACAGAACCAATGAAGACTGTTCTATTGTGTCCAAAGTAGGAGAGCAACATGGTGTCAGAACCAGGATCAAAGAGAATGAAATCCAGAGCCGTGAGGTGCAGAGATGACAGTGAAGGTAAAACTAAGAGAAACGAGCACAAAAAGAGCCAGAAATTAATCAAAGGGAATGAGAAGTAGCACAGACTATTTATTTGACAAAAGAGACAATACAGGGCATTACAAGAGCACAAGCCTCATTACTGAGCAAGCGGAAGGCACAAAAAGTTTGTTGGCTAAAAAGAATGTTTAAAACAAAGGTATTTGATAAAATGATTAACAGCAAAGCAAAACAAGTATGCTTAAAAATAAAACAAGCATGTTTAAAGTAAAGCGAGTGTGTTCCAAGCAAAACTGGGCATGTTTAGAGTAAAACGAGCACAAGGAAAATACATTTGGCATAAACAGATAATAAGGCAAAATGAAAAAGAGCACATTAAGCAAAAATAAAGCAATAAAGTGCTATGCTTTGCCATAACTATGACTTCGTATTGTATCCAGGGCATAACTAAACTTATTAGAAGTATCTCAAAATGTGTAAAAGTGCTTACAGTGTGTGCTTATTACTGTGCATGTATTTCAAAAAGTTTCTTATGTTAAAAGTGCAACTATTTTGTGAAATACAGTCAAAGTATAGCCATTTCAAAAAGTTTCTTGCGCTGGGTGTGTCAATTCGCAAGCTGCCACCATTACAAGGTGTGTCTTGCACTGTAAAAAGTTGCCTTGCAAGGTACCACCATTTTGGGGACATTTCAGTGTGCTGTATGCAGTTATTCACAAATGTTATTGAGTTTTGGGCAAGAAATCTAGTTTATTCACATTGTGCAGTTATTTGATATGTTTCTTACACTGATAAGAGGTGATTTCTTGTAAAACAATATTACAAGAATATTACCGTTCCCAAGAGTTTATTTCACATGCATCGTAAAGTTGTTTGAGATGTTTCTTAAAATGATGATAAATGACTTTAGCCTTTAGCCTTTCAACCAATCTTAAAAGAGTAAGAACCAGTTGAACAAACGGATGGTGCTCAAACCGAAACTTGTAATCCAAAAAAGAGAAGCACCACGGATCCACAGGCACAAAGGTTTAATAAATAACAGGAACCAGCACAAAAAAAAAACGAAATATAGACAGGACACAGTGAAAATCATTTGATGATTTTCACTGTGTCCTGTCTATATTTCATTTTTTTTTTGGATTACAATCTTAAAAGAGTGTTAAACTGTCTGAGAAGTTTATTTCGCAAAGTCCAATTGTTCAAAGATGCTATGAGTTTATTCATTAGCATTATTTGGAAAAGCCAAAAAGAAATAAATTCAGATACAAATACTGGCATAAGTTTCTGGCAGGTCCCCTTTGGTAGATCAAACTTTTACAAGTTTGAACCTGATATGGCCGAGACCATATGTTTGTACTTGAAAAAGTTCGATCGGACTGAATGGAGATCTCCGTACAGTGCAGATCGGGAAGATTTCCCTTTTCTGTAATGTAGTGCAATCTTGTAGTTGGTATATTTAAGTAATGGGGTGTGGGGGGTGCAGAAGGGCATACCCCCACTACAGACGTTTAGTTTTGTTTTTTACTTTTTTCTTCAGTGTTTGAACTTGTAATGGTCTCGGCCATTTGTGGTTTGAATTTGTAAATGTTTGATCTACTGAAGTAGATCTGTTTCTGGCAGATGTGCAGGAGTGTATGTTTGTGCTCATTTGCAAAGTCCTTCACTGGTATGTGTGTTACTATGGCAGATGGGTTCCAAAAACTGCTACCACTTGTGTTTGATCAGAATATTGCAGAGAACTGGAGAATATGTAAGCAAGAGTATGATATTTTTATACAAGCAGCTAATGCAGATAGAGATGTATGTACCAGGGCATTCATTTTGCTAAACCTAGCTGTGTCAGGGGCCATAGAAATAGAGCATTCATTTGGGTATGCACCTGCAGTATATGAAAGAGACGGTGAAAATCATCATATCATTGTACAGGCTGAATCAAAGGATAGCCCCAAGTGTTTGAAGCGCAGGTTTAGAGAAATGTGCAACCCTCAGACAAATATTACATTAAAGAGCCATTTGTTTTACAGAAGAGATCAGAAACCAGGAGAAACATTTGCAGCTTATATAACTGACTTGAGAAACAGAGGTAAAATGTTTCAGTTTGGTGACTTAAAAGATGAACTGATAAAGGACAGGCTTGTGTGTGGTATTAACAGTGCTGCTGTATGAAAGATTTTACTTTGTGGCAGTGATGTAACATTGAGTAAAGCCATTGAGATTTGTCAAATCCATGAGGTGACAGAAAAACACGTGTATGCTTCAGAGTGACAAGAGCATGAGTTCAGTTGGTTCCAGAGCAAATGTAGATAGCATGTAACATGTGGCAGACAAAATAGGGCCAAGAATGTGCCAGCTACGAGATTTCAAGGGAAGACGTATAGCTTTCCAGCAAGTTCTCAGAAAGGAGCACACTCCAGCTCAGTGCAGTACAAGCATGACTCAGCAAAACCCAAGTAAAGCTTTATTGTTAACTGTCGCAATTGTGGTGCAAATCATGAGTCTAGAAAAGAAAAGTGCTTAGCTTATGGTCAGCAATGCTACAACTGTAAAACAATGAAATGACTTTCAAAAGTTTTGTAAATCAAGTAAGTCTCACACAGTTGTAAAGAAAGGTCACACAAAGAAGCAAGTTGATCAAGTAGAGCCAAAGCAGGCAGCTTTCTGTGTAGATGGTGCATAAGTGCTCGACAAAAGAGTTGATGCAGTCAATTTATTAACATCAAGCGAGGTGTTTTGTACTGTCCAGATTAATGGAAAGTCCACAGAGCTTAAAGTAGACACTGGTGCAAAGTGTAACGTTATATCAGCAGACATATTTGCTAAAGTGAGAACTAACAAAGAACTCAATGTAGCCAGTAATGTGAGACTTGTTGCTTATGAAGATGAAGAAATTCAAATGTAAGATTCAGTGATGCTTTCATGTTATTTTACCAAGAACTGCTACAACTTGTTATTCTATGTAGTCCGAAGACCAGTGCAATCTTTACTGGGTCTCAAAGATAGTTTGAGAATGAATCTGCTTTCGTTTGCTAAAGAAGTCCATCTGAGTGTATTTCCGAGTTCTAATTTTTCTGAAGCCATTTTGTCAGAGTATGCTGAGGTTTTCAATGACAAATTAGGCAAACTTCCAGTTGTGTATTCCATGAAGTTATACCCAGAGGTCACTCCCATAGTCAGACCAGCAAGAAGAGTTCCAATAACTATGCAGGATAAAGTTATATCTCAGTTGGATAAAATGGTGCAGCAAGGTGTGATTTGTCCAGTCAGAACCAACTGAATGGGTATTGTCTATGGTAGCAGCTCACAAAAAAGGCTCAGATGAAATCAGAATATGTATTGACCCAAGAGATTTAAACAAAGCATTAAGGAAACTATAACATCCAATGCACACAGTCAAAGAGGTTGCAGCCTTAATACCAAATTCCACTTTTTTCTCTGTTTTGGATGTGAAGAGTTCATTTTGGCAAGTGATGCTCAATTGTAAATCTTAATTTCTAACTACTTTTCGTACTCAGTTTTTGCAGATACAGTTTCCCAAGGATGCCATTTGGAATAAATTCTGCAACTGAATACTTTTAGTGTGCAATGGAGCAAATTTTTGGGGTTTTTCTTGTGCCATAATAGTAGATGGTTTATTTGTTGGAGGCAATGGTGAAGCAGAGTATGATAAAAACCTCAAAAAAGTTCTAGATAGAGCACGTGAAGTATACTTCAAGCTCAATCCTCTGGAGTGCAAATTCAAACTTCCAGAAGTGACATATATGGCATTCATTCTCTAGGACAGGTTTGAGACCTGACCCGTCCAAGCAAGCAACTATTCTTGAGATGTCAGCACCAGATAATGTACAAGCTCTACAACATTTTCTATGCATGGTCAACTACTTAGGCAAGTTTATACTAGACTTCAGTGAGTTGACAGCACCTTTAAGACAGCTAATGTGCAAAAATGTTGTACGGTCATGGTTGGAACAGAATCAGAAGGCATTTGAAGACCTTAAGCAGAAATGTGCCACCCCACCTACATTAAGATACTATGATGTAAACAAACCAGTTACTCTTTCCTGTGATGCTTCAAAATTTGGTTTTGGCATAGTTATACTTCAAGAGGGCAGACCAGTAGCCTATGTATCTAGAACACTAACCCAAACTGAGATGCAGTATGCTCAGATTGAGTAGGAACTCTTGGCAATATTATTTGCATGTTCTAAACCTTGCCTGTAATATAAATAGGACCTGCTGGGAGAGACAAGGTATGTATCCCAGAGACTACCCAGTCTATGAAACAGGCTTTCCATCCACGTAAAGCAGAGTTTCTCCCTAATCCAATTCAAGTGCAACTTGGACAATTGGATGGGAAAACAGAAATTCATCCCTGGTTTGACAGGTAACCTGTAAATGGTTAATCTCCCAAGCCCATGCTTACACTTATCAAGGGTATCAGAACTGGTCAGAAATTTGGGATGTATGGCTAGGCTTTAAAAGGCCATTGTGGTCATTAACCTAGTAAACACCTATGAAACTATGAACCTATGCTTCATGATTATATTTATGGTCGAGCTATTCAGATTGAGACTGACCAGCAACCTTTAGTTACTATTCTAAAAAAACCTATGTATTCTGCTCCAGCAAGATTGCAAAGAATGATGCTTAAACTGCAAAAGTACAACTTCAAAATGGTTTACACAAAAGCCAAATTGCTATATGTGGCTGATACCTTGTCCAGATTGCCCAGAAATACAACAGAGCAGCTTGACACTGAGAATTTTGACTTCGATGTGATGTCAGTGCATAATTTTTCTACCACTTGACTTGATGGGCTGACAGAACACAGTCAGACTGATTCAGTTTTGCAGAATTAATGTTGGATGGCCGTCAAAGCTATCTAGTGTACCACCTGAAGTGCAAATCTACTTTTCTTAGAGAAATGAATTGTTGGAAGATACCATTATTTTCAAAGTTCCTAAAATTGTTGTTCCTGCTTCCCTACAACAAGAATATATCCAGATTTTGCATCGTGGCAACCCAGGATCCGCTTCCACTAAGAGAAGAGCGAGAGATTTAGAATTTTGGCCTTCATTACCAAAATACATTGATAAAGTACTTTCATCTTGTTCGGTATGCAATAGTTCTAGACTGTATTTGCAAAGAGAACCACTTCAGCTAAGTCCAATTCCTGAACTACCATGGTCAACAGTCACAGCTGATATCTTTGAGTGGAACAATAAACACTACTTAGTTTTGGTAGATTTTTATTCGAATTGGTTTGACATCAATCTACTACCTAACCTAACATCCACTGCTGTTATTACTAAGCTGAAACATCATTTCTCAGTTCATGGTAGTCCACACAAACTTCTTTCTGACAAGGTACTCTATCTACTAGTCAGTTGTTTTGGAGATTTGCAAAAGACTGGGAGTTTGTACATGTCACTAGTAGTCCTGAATGTCCTCAGTCAAATGTTCTAACTGAACATGCAGTACAGAGTGGAAAGCAATTACTTGAAAGGACAAAGAGTGATAATACCTATGTGTTCTTGAATTTGCTTAATCTCAGAAACATACCCCATGATGATATTCTTGGCTTGCCTGCTCAAAGACTACTTTCCAGGCAGACTAGAACTATGCTACCCATTACTTCCAGTGTATTGAAGCCTAAACCTAAGAACTGTAAAACCATCAAGGCTCAATTGGTTAAAAAGTGTAATACCCAGAAATCTAGTTACGACAGATCGAGCAGATTACTTCGTCCATTGAGGGAAGGAGACAGTACGAATCTAAGCAACAAAAGAGTTTGATCGAATTGGACAGACTACAGGCATCTGTGCCGTGCCACCATCTTATTTGCTAAATTCTGAAGGTGCAGAATATAAGAGGAACTGTAAACATCTTCTTCCTGTATCAGAATCCTCATCACAACATTGTTTCTGTGATTCAAACTTCAAATCTAAGAGTGAATCAGATACTGATTCCATTCCAGAAAATGTTATAGACATTCCACAGGTCAAACATTTTTCAGAGACTGTTCCAGTTGCTAAAAGTAATTCCCAGTTTTATGTCACACGATATGGACGAGTATCAAAGCCAGTGTGAAATATGCAGCAATGTGGACTTGATTGTAATTATATATATATATATATATATATATATATATATATATATATATATATATATATATATATATATATATATACATATATGTATGCACTTGGTATTGTGTAATGCATGTCAAAAAATTACCTGTGATTTCTGCATGCTAAACAGACATAATATCATAAGATCTATTCTCAAAGAGGGTGGATGTAGATCAGATTACAAGTGAAGTGTGCTGTATCTTTAAGAAGAATGTCAAGGCTGTACGTGCACATATAAATTCTAGACACGTGCACTGCATAGTGCCATTTTGAAGAGCAGGCACAGTGAGAGCATACATGATCATAGTTGTTAGTCTGTATATAAGTTAATTAAGTTAAAGTCAGTAAACCTTAATAGTGATGTGTTTGTATAGAATAAAGCTGTTTGAACAGAACCCACAAAGATTCTTCTATTGTATCCAAAGAAGGAGAGTGACAGTTGCTTATATGTTGGGGTTCTTTCAACAAATCAACATAGAAATACTTGAGTTTCAGCTTTGCACTTTTGCTTTGGGATTCTCAGATACTAGTGAAAGTAAAATGTTTCCAAAACATTGTATAAACAATAATGTTGCTTTTTGTAGAGTATTTATTATGGTTGCCTTAATATGTGTGTTATTCTGATGAAGCCTCATTCACCAGAGACAAAAGTCCTAAATAAAGTGATATTTGGAGTAGTCCGGACTCGGTTCTGTTTATTATTTTTTCATTTATGGTTTGTTTTTGGTGTGTGTGTTTTACTATGTTTCCAAAACCACAATATTTCTTTAAGAGGTTTGCTGTGTAATCATAATCTTGAATTTTAACCAAGTCTCTATATGAAGGTTCTGGTATTTTGCTTTGTAGTGTATCTTTAGTAACACTGTCCTACTCTGTCTCTTGTACAGTTTAGTGAGCTGACCAGTTATTCATTGTTATGGGAAGTTGTCAGTATTGCAGACTAGAAACTGATGTCTTTACTTCTGAGTATATCCTATCACTTAAGTTTGTTACCTTTTTACATCACTGAACTGTTTGCTTTTTCACTATGTCCCACTTTTGTGTTGTTATTCTCTCCGTTTTTCATTTCTCCATATTTTTTGGGTTTCTAATACCATGACGGGAATGGACCCCATTCCTAAGTCAAAGTATGATTAAAGTTCATGAAATTAGTATTGTTTCAATCTTTGATATCAGCCAGAACTGTTCTTCGCAGAACCTGCAATGTGTCCAGTAATGACTCCTTCTGCAATTGGTATGAGGTTACGTGTATTGGTAACATATCGAAGTATGATTGAAGATTCTTTTTTATAAGACCGTTGCTCCTACTACTATTGGAACTGTCTAGGTATCTTTTTTCCAAATTGCCCTTGTGTCTGCCTGCAAATCTTGATATTTTATGACTTTGTCTCTCTCTGGATGCAAGACACTGTAGTCATTGAGTCACTGAGTGTGGTGATTTCAATGATCAATGCTACTTTTGTCTTCTTTTCATGGCCTACTATATCCAGTTTTCCAGCATCTATCTTTTGAACTGTTGGTAATGGGTGATCCCATGTGATGTTGACCATCATTTTCTATGATGCTTTGTGGCTCATGTTTTCAGTGTTTTTCAGCCACTTCAATTCCATAATGTTTGCACAATCCCCACACATTATTATGCCTTTCAGTATACATTCCTTTTGCCATTAGTATGTCACAACCAGCAACGAATTTTGCAACTGTTTCCAATTCTGTTTTACAAAACCTACATTTGTCTGTGTCTCCTACATGTTCAATGGACTTTGTAAACCAACATGTATGTAACCCATTGTTTTGGGCCACCAATATTAACCTTTCATCTCTTGGTTTGGATTTGCCTCTCCTTAAACATTCCAGCATTTGATCCTGATCAACATGAGGTTCTTCCACAAGTCTTCTATACTTGCAACTATATTTATTCATTTTCCACATTTCTTGTCTTCTCATCTTGTCCTTCACCTTATATTCTTTCTTTTGTTTTTTGTCACATTCATTTGCTGCCTGATTTTTATCTACTTCTGGTTTGATTTCCATTCCTGCTTGATGCCGATATGTTTTTGCTAGATTAAGCAGAGAGGTCATCTTAGATTTTTTCTCCTCATGTTTCAAAACTCGCACTACATTTGGGCCTTGTGAGGTCAGCAGATGTGTGTGCAGTCCCACGATTGCAGATCTATACATGTAATCAATTTCAAGGAGGCCCATCTCTCCTTCAGAATGGGGAATATATAATCTTGGTATGCACTAATTTTTATAAATCATTTGGTGAACATGAAGTATCCTTCTTGTTTTCCTTTCTAATCTATCCAACACATTTTGGGGCCACTCAATCACTCCAAAACTGTAAGTTAGGACAGGAAGAGCAAATATGTTTATAGCTTGAATTTTGTTCCTAGATGCCAACGCTGTTTTCAGTAGTCTTCTAAAATATTTCTTACTAAGTTTTATTCACATTTGTTCATGTTTTATTGTTAATCCTTCATCAGTTCCCAAATACTTATACACTCCTTCTTGCTCAAGTTATTTTATATCACATTCTTATCCCAAACTGATGTTTTCTTGGTGCTACAGTTTTCCTGATTTAAAGGTTGCTTTTGCACATTTATCAAGAACAAATGATATTCTTATATCATCTGAAAAAGTTTTTACAGCTTGCAGGTGTACTTTCAGTTCCTTATCTGATGAGCTATACAGTTTTAAATCATTGACAAAAGAAGATGAGAAGTCTATACACTTTGTTGTTTTCTAGGAGCCAAATTATAGCCATGGCCTAAGCTGTTAAATAGACAGCTTAATGGGTTAAGGGCTAGACAAAATAGCAGCAGTGACAGATAGTCACCCCGGAATATTCCCCCTTTGAATTTTTCTCCTTGGGATAATAATTTGTCCTTTATCATGACTTAATTGCCAAGTGGTCGGCCACTGTATTATGGTCACTGTAAGGTAGTTGATTAGTGTAGGGTGTATCTTATACTTCTTGTCTTAATTGCTTTATAGTTGTCTCTGTTTGATACTTACATGCTGGTATTTGATTTCTCCCCTTCCTTTCCCTAACTACCCTGTGCTCATGTGGTAGAACTTCATCAGTTATTAATTTAGGTGCACAGTATTATATCCTGTTTACTTCTGTTATATCGCATGGATCTCTATGAACAGTCATAATTACTGTGTTCATTTTTTTATCAAACTTCTGACTTCTGGGGTTTTATTGATCTTCTGCAGTCTATCTCTTTCATTGATCTTAATATGAATATCTATCTCTATTAAATCAAGCAACTCTTCTCTTAGCTCATTGTCTTCTAAACTGAGGGAACATTTTTTTGTTTTCCATTTCCTGCAGTCATTCTATAGAAAGTTCTATTGCATCTTCCTGTGTCACATTCTCTTCAATTTCATGCTGTGCCATCCATTGCTCTGTCATATGGGAACTCACTGCCCTATCACTCCTCATCACTGACTGCATCAGAGTTTCCACAGGTTTCCTGTTCCTCCCCTTGCTGTCCAAATTCAAGTGAACATTTACACTGGTTTCCTGTGGAAGGCTCCAAAATATCTTCATATGACACCTGACCAATTGCTTCCCATTCCACTATTTTCCCCTTAATTTGCTTGTCCATTGCTCTATCCTTTTGTGGTGCTTTCTGAATTAGATTTTCTACACTGAATCCTTCACTTCACAGGTACTCCATAACCTCGATTTCTATTTATTTAATTTTTCCATTATCAATCTCCTTTTCTGGTCTTCCTCTTTGTCTTCTTATTTTTTTGTATTGTAAAGTTTTCCATGTTCAGATTCCTTTGCCTGTATTTCTCTTCAAATATCTTTGGTGCTGCTCTTTTCGTATTGCTTTGTTTTGCTTTCTCCTTTGCATAGATATTACACCATATTAAATCTCTTTTTCTTTCCCATGTCCATATTTCTTTTTCATATGTCTCTTGATCTTCCTATTTCTCCTTACTTTGGGGATGGGTTCCATCATGCTGTGATGTAACCTGTGTTAGACCTTCTAAACTGAATCATTCACTTTACAGGCACTCCATAACATCAACTTCCATTTTTAACTTCTACTTTATTAATCTTCTTTTCTACATTCCCTCTTTGTGATATTGTTTTTTATTGTGAAATGTTCCATATCTGGATGCCTTTGCCTGTATTTCCCTTCAAATATCTTTGGAGCTGCCTTCTTTATATTGATTAATTTGCCTTTTGCCTTTGAATAAATAGTGCACCATATCAAATCTCTCTTTCTTTCCCATGTCCATTTTTTTTATACTTTTCAAAAAAATCTCTCAGTTTTGTTGCTTATATTTTTGCACTTCCTCAGATGCTTCTTTTTCCAAACAGTTTCTTGGTCTATATACCGTTTTTCACAATCTGAAGTATTAATGAACACACATTTTTTATTTGAGGTTTCTAACAGTTTTCTTGTGAAAGTATTTTTCTTTCCTCTAATTTCTCTCTTAATCTTTTTGTATTACTTGTATCTGGAAATTCTGGCCTTTTTGCCTAATAGTAACAATACATACTTTCTTTCTTATGCTCAGTACTGCACTCTGTTGTCTTTATGGCTCTTCTTTGGCCTATCAGCTTTTGGGATATTTATGGACAGCTATTTCCTTCTACAGCAGGGGAGCCCTGGGCCTGGCCTGGCCCCATTGTATGAATGCTTCCATATTTTGAGGATTCTGCACTGTCATTTTTTCCAGTCTTGGCACCAGTGCACCTACCAGGATTGGGTACTTTTGTATCCTGGGTCCTGTGTATCCAGCTATCTTTTTTGATTTTTGACCTACTTCTGTCCATGGTATATGCTATATAAATACAGTCTATATGTTAGTGTCATCTTGGTAAGATTTTGTGAAAAACAGGGTCCACCTCGTGAAGGTACTCACCAAGACTTGAGGATGAATTCAGTTTCAGCAATTAAACTCTCCTTTGCTTGCTGACTCATCATCTCTCCATTCTCTTCTTTTGTAAACTTTACCATGACTAGATTGATTTACCTGTATGTATCTTCAAGTATCTTTGGCACAACACTTATAGTGGTTAATAGAACATTCCTTTCTGCATATACACTGCACCACATCATGTCTCCTTTTCTTTCTATTTTTAATAGCCTCCATTTTTTAGATTTTTTATTGTTGCACGGTTGCATTTTCCTAGCTAGTCTAATATTTCTTTTGATATTGATTTCTTCTGACTTGCTCTATGACAGATATTTTTTTATCTGTAGCTTTTGATCAATTTTTCTGCTACAGTACTTTTCTGTCCTATGAATTCTGCCAAACTCTTGTTGTACATGTCCTGCTCAGAAACGTTGGCTTTCCTATGTAAAAGGAAGAGTAAATTACATTTTTCTCAGCTGTTCATTTTCTTGTCTTTATGCCTTTGGCTTGGTTTTTTTTGTGGATAACTACATTTATTTACCACAGATCAGTCTTTCACAGCATGACTTAATGTCTTAACTCTAGTGTGTGAATGTTTCCATCCTTAGAGGAATCTGCATGGTCTCTCTGCTTATGGCTGAAATGGTAGTATTTTCCCTGAGACCTGTGCATCCAGTCATTCTTTATATTTTCACCATATTTGTAGGGTTTTGGGTTCTCTCTAGGATTTGAGGATGAATTCAGTTCCAGTCGGTTTTGTCTTATTTTCTTACTAAATTCATTTCTCCATCTGAACTCCTCTTCCATGACACATGGCCTGCAAGACTGTATGCCCTCAGCCCACTCAGGTGATCATTCTTAACAGGAACAATGAAACTAAAGTATATTGGAGGACTGGTTGAAGAGATAGGAAGGCTGAGTGAGGAGTTCCAAGCTAGAATCAGAGTGGCTGTAGCCAACTTGATGCTGTGCCCTTACAAATGTATGCCCCTTCCCTGTCTGCACAGCTATACAGCATCACCATACAGCTTACAGTGCTGAATTCCCTCTGCATGCTCTGAATGTCATCACTCTACCAATGTACATAAATGTGCAGCCCCAATCTGTTACAAAAAAAAATATGGCGTCCTTTCTAAGCAATAGTAATTGAACTGATACCAAGATGAAGTCCTTGCAGTCTGCTGCAGTGCATGTTGTGGCCTTGACAAAATGAATGTGCATTCCCTGTTACCACCACCCTTAGTAGTAAAAGTCTTTCTCTTTGACTGATAATACTTAAATTGCTTCCTTGAATCTGCTATCCTTTTAGATTTTTTTTTCTTTACTACACTTAATCTTCCAGTAAACGGGGTCCCTGGATCTTAATCAATTTAAAGATCATGTTCAGTTGAGCAATTCAAACATGTCTTTTTACACGCAAAAAACATTTTTGTGTGCATCATCATTCAATGAAATATACTTTTTGTGTGAAAACAAATTTTGTTGTCAAAGCTATTTTGTGAAAAACTCACCTTAAAAATGCTTCCAAACACAGAAGTCTGAAGTGAAACATCTGGGTTTCCTCCATAACATACCTCTCAACCTGGAAACATCAAAAATCTGGACAAGACCCATGAAAAATAGGTACAAATCTGTCAAATTTGCATACATAATTATGTAACCCCACCCACTCCAATGGGATTGTGGGATACCAACTTTCAACCGCAAACTGAAAAACAGACAACCAAAATATGGCACCAGAGTCCCCCTGCAGCCATTCCAATGTCCCATTACCTGGCTATTTCACCCCATTTTCCATAAACACTAATGTGTGCATGCATACTGCTTTACTTCTACAATGATTATTTGGATTTTATTTTTACATTTTATAGCACAATGCACAAACATTAAGACATCTGCTAAATAAAGCTGCTAACAAAGCAATACTGTCTCACAATGGAAATAGACTTGGCATTGAAACTTCTCTGCCATTTAATCTCACATTCATTTAAACAGCATTGAAACCCACACACCACATCCAAAGAAAATGAATCTGACCAGTGGTGGATAAAAATTACCTTTGGGCTGTTTTCAAATCATTGGCCCCTTGCACACAAAACAAGAAACATACATGTGTTCTTCACTACACCTTCCTGACTTTATTAAATTATATTCCTTGTATAATACATCACACTTGTTAGAGCGCATTTTAAACTTATTGTTTGAACATTTTTCCAGTAGGCAATGAAACAAAATGCATGAACCAGTAATGACAAAACTGCCCAGTTCAGAACATGTCCATCATAAAAGTCTACTTCCACACCCACACAATATGTATATATATATATATATATATATATATATATATATATATATATATATATATATATATATATATATATATATATATATATATATATATATATATATATATATATATATATATATATATATATATATATATATATACACACACACACACACACACACACACACACACACACACACACACACACAACCACATATCTATATATATATTATATATAAATAGAATGACATTAGTGTAAGCCATAGGCATCTTGCACAGCTTTTCCCACTTATTTTCAATTTCATTTTTTGGGGGGGGTGAGCAAACACTTTGGAAAGTTGTTAGAATAAAATGTTGTGTTATCACAATGTATTTCCCTGCCAAGTCTTAAACCAGGGACCCTGTGCACTACAGTCAGAGCAACATACCGCTATGCCAAATCAGCAGTTTCCTGAAAGAAAGGAAAATTGAAACTTAAATGGCTATAATTTAGTGAATTCAGTTCTCACCTCACCATAGTACTAGTCTCAACCTCTTAGCACAAAAAAACCTGGACAAAGCCAATAATGGGGGAATACAGCCAGAAAAAAGGGACAGATTTCAAATACTGATCTTATAAACTTAGAAAATTGCTAGAATAAAAGGTTTTGTGTTACCATTTAGTTTCTGAAGAATATGAACTCTGAAATTCAAATGCATGTCATTATTTAGTGAATTCAGTCCTTCAGTGATTTGCCACAATCCTGAAAACCACAGATTTTGTGAGGAACAGATAAAAAATATGAGAGTCTATATTAGTACACTGAACACATAGGTAAGCGAATGATGATTAATCGACCCCATGTACGCGAAAGTTTACAAAACCGAACTGTCAGAACAGCGATTTTTTTTCCCTTGGAAAAAAAAAATCACTGTTCCAACAAAAAAAAAAAAAAAAAAGAAAGAAAGAAAACACTTTAAAATATAACATTAAGTGGGGGGCTGTGCCCCCCCCCACACTTAAATACACCAACTCCAAGACCACACTACAGTGTCAAAAATGGCAAACTACCAAAGCGGCCAAGCAAATTCTTTCCCAGGGAATAAATTTGCTTACATTCTGCTTCAATATTTTGCCGTTTCAGTGTTTTCAGTTCGACCAAGATGCAATCTGCTGATAGGAACCCAAATATGAGGATTTAATTCAGAAATGATGGTGGCTAGGGACTTTAGGCTCTTTTTAGGTACAGAGTTTGAGCCTGAGTACCTCTAGTCACCAGGTGTATTAAATGGGGGCATTTCACACACACACACACACACACACACACACACACACACACACCATTCTGCCAGTCTATTCTTTATTTCACTCTAAAGTGTTGGCCCTACCTTGGTAATGATCTATACATTCTTGAAAAAATAACACACCTTTTTGAAATTCATATATGCTTTATTTACTCTTCACAAGCCAAGCAGGTCTTTATGAGTAGATGCAATTTGTGCACATCAACACTCTCTTATTTTGTACTCCTATTCTTTGCCATATCTTTTTCTGTACCCTCAAGCTTCTGATCTGTTGCTGTGTCTCATTTCTGTACTTGTCTTGTGCACAACTGATCATCTTAACTCTAGGATTTTCTCATTCTTTTGCTTGCTGTTCTGTAAATTCTGAAATTGCTAATGGTAATGGCCTGCCATAGCTGCACATTCCTTTTAATGTGGTATTTGTCCACGGAAGTCCCATTCATTCACTCTAACCTAAGAAACATCTACCAGACATCTTTGTTTTACTTTCTGAATCAGTTACCATAAAGGTATACCTCCTTCCCAATGATTTAAGCTTTATATAATAAATATCTATTTTCAGTGGCTTTGATGTGGCCTTTCCAAATTTAAACATTTCTTCAGATTATTTGTTACTGGAAGTTCAGTTAATGGTTTTTTGTAATGCTGCAAAGGACCCTAATTATGTATCACATACCTTGAACCACTCTTATAGCAAAACAGAGCTTTTATTATACAGTCCCCATAATTACTGTTGTTTCATTGTTTCTGAATTCAGATATCCAGAGAATCTCCTGTGAACTCAGCTATTAACTCAGACCTGGAATTTTCAGTGACATTTTTTCTTGTACTTTATAAACTATTAATGTATCTAGTAGTATTTCTCTTAAATGTCACTTGCATTTCTTGTATTTTTCAATTGTTCTAGCTGTTTTCAGCTCTACTCTGGCTATTTACTTAAAAAAAATATACACACATACACACACACACACACACACACACACACACACACACACACACACACACACACACACACACACACACACACACACACAAACACACACGCACAATTTGACACCAGTCTGCTGGCACTTTAAAATAATAAATTAACTGACACCAAGCCCATATACTTTCTTCTGACTAAAAATATTCCTTGTTTATTTTCAACACCTGTTTTCATGCATTTGACAAATTTTCTGTCAGGATTCGTTCAAACCTATGGGAAGACATTTAGCGGCTGTAATAGAGCTGGCATCTTAACTTTAAGCTTAGTTTAAGTGCCCTTAAAAGATTAGAGGCAACTTTTTTTAAAATCACCGAAAAGAATATTTGATTTACTGCAAATAGCAATAAATCACTGCACCAGTTTTATGGTGTCTGAACACCTTTACACACACACACACACACACACACACACACACACACACACACACACACACACACACACACACACACACACACACACACACACACACACACACACACACAAACACACTCTTCATTCAGCCAGATCTTCACAGAATAATAAATAGGTTTCCTACCAGAATCTAGTTCAGCCGGTTCCCGAATGCTGCCGCTTGCAAGTGCAGCCTAATCCCTGTTTCCAAAGCGAATAACTGTTAGCGCTCATTTGAATAACCCCGCTCGCACTCAGAGATCACAGAAAACACATTCAAGGCAGCTGGAAATGTGCATTGGAGCCCTTTAGCTCAATTCTGACAAGCTGGTAGCCCTGACTAAGATGACATCATTGCACACGTGATGACGTCAGCTCAAAATAAAAAATGGGGGAAAAGTTAAAAATAAAAGCCGGGGAAAAGTCGGAAATGGAGGGGTGCCACTCGGGAATCGTGACACCCCAGTATTTGAACCCCAAAACTCGGTAAAAACCGAGTAATTCGGTATGGTTGGGAGGTATGCTCCATAAATATTAATGTGATGGTAGGAGGTATTTATGTCATTTTTGGCTCAAGTGCTAATCATGCTTATTTGGCATGTATAAATGATTGCAGACCAGTTATGCAATAGCCAACCTGTTAAATCAACAGATTGGCAAAAAACTGTTTGAACTCTAAGTGAAGTAAATATCTTTGCTAACACATTAATATTAATACCAGGAATGTTGCTGTAATGATTTTAGACTTCCACATTTGGAAGCATTTTGAAAGCATAGGGCAATTTTCCAAAAGCTATTTGCGGATAGCACAGCATGCAAAAGGAAGACTTCAGCACACTAGATGCGGACACAGTTTCAGAAGACATGCTGAAAGTAGTCCAAGTACTTAACTATTCAGCATAGGATAATTATGGATTACTCGCACAACCATCAGATCCCAAAACACGTCACGCAAACCCAATTGAACTTAAATGCAATAAACTGAAATGCCAACAACTCCGTTTCCAAAATCCTCAATGCATGTTTTACTGCATCACAAGGAAAAGAAATTACTACTATGGATTCTGTCATCTTCCATAAGAATACTGCAAAAAAATGCAACCTGCAGTGAATGAACTGAAATAGGCTGCAGTAATACAAATCATGGATGAGGATATGACTGTGTGCCCAAGAAGGCAGCCAGCTAGAGTGAGAGCAAGGCTGTAACTAAACCACTTGTCAGATCAACAAATAATTGACAGGTACCACCTAGGCAGACAACTGGTGCATGGTAAATATAACATGTGCGTCCTATACATGTCTGTGTGGATCTTGCAAGGAAACTCCATCCCTTTAAAAACAAAGAGTGTCTCAACTGGGGTGTATTTGCATCTGGGACATTCCAAAGACTCATGGGGTATGCTGTAGGAGTGTCATAGACAGCTGACAGTCATATTCTGGCAAAATTCTTGGCTACAATGTGCAGCAGTGTAGGTGACTACATACACTTTCCATCCGCCCCCATGGAGTGGAGAACTGTAATTCACCAGTTTTATAACATTGCAAACTTCCCCCATGTACTTGCTGTAGTAGATTGCACATGCATCCCTATCAAGACCCTAGTGCACCCTGAAGCAGAAAGATATATAAAATATAGGTCTGGCCATCCTTGAACTGCCAGCTCATGTGTGCAGCAGATGGCAACATAACAAACCTCATGGTAACACACCCTGGACATCTCCATGATGCTGCCATATGGAGGGAAAATGGTCTGAGAGTTGCATTCCAGTAAGGTGAAATACCTCTCAACCTCTTAGCACAAGAAATCTTGACAAAACTTGACATAATGGAGGGGGGGTGTAAAGGCCCAAAAATAGGGACAGATTTTAAATTTTACTCTGAAAAACTTGGCTAGAGACATATTTTAAATATTGCTCTGAAAAGCTTGGCTAGATTAACAGGATTAGTCTTGGCATTCATTTTTCTTAAAGATATGAAGTCTGAAAGTTAAATGTATGTCATTATTTAGTGACTCACTCCTTAGATCATCCTGACCATTTTACAGAAAACCACAGATTTTATGAGAAGCAGACCAAAAATATGAGGTAAAAATCTGGAAAGTTGAGAGGTATGGAAATATCTGCAGGACTATTACTGGGTAAGTACAGAAACACAACTAGGATGTGAGATAAGGATATCCCTCCCAGTCATATTCATGCTGACAGCATGTGTGTTTACTCCCCACAATAGGTGATGGTGATTATTCGCTCAAGCCATGGCTAATGACTCCATACTATGAACCATCAAACCCTGCAGAGGAGGCCTACAACAGAGCAACAACTGGAAGCAACATAAAGCATGTGTTCAGTATACTGAAAGCTAGGTTCAGATGTCTGGACTCATCTGGGGTACACTGCAATACTCACCTGAGAAGGTAGCACAGATGATAACAGTGTGCAAAATTCTAACAACATGCTAATTAGAGCACATGGTGGTCTTCCAGCTGCAAGTATGGTAAACTACCCGAAGAACCCTGACATCTGATGATGACATCCCACAGGTATCAGAGGAGGAGCAGGATGTAGATGGTAGCAGATACAGGTGTAGGCAATAGAAGGTGCAACTGCAAGTGCAGGCCCAGGCAACATGGTAGCGTCTGACCCACAACATTAAGTCATGACAAGCCACACGTACAGAAATACACAGATTAAATATTGATGTTCAGGTGTTGCCCTACCACAGCAGCACTAATTGCATCTAATGGCAATTACCCAGTAGATGCACACATGGAGCATCAGACAAAACAACAGAATCATAACATGTAAAATTATAAACATATACAAATCTGTCACAACAACTAGGATCATCAACTCAGGGCACAACTAATTCAGGTATGCTTACAGAGTCATATTCCTGTATCTGCATATGGCACAGAATAAGGGACATAAATCAGTGCAACACATTCCTATCTGTCCACTATAAAAAAACTGCAAAGAGGTAAACAACTCAGGTCATAATGCAGAACTGTTGTTAATATCACAATCCAAATATATCACTGCAAAGTATGGATAAAGTAATGTAATATGGGGCGTGGCCAAGATGATGAACTGGTAGAAGCACATTCTCTTAGCTTTCTTACCTCAATACTATTTCTGACAGGAATTTTAATAAATAAGAAGCACATTGAGGATTATTATACTATCAATCAACTTCTAATATTTTGGAGCATATACAGAAGAACTTTTTTATTACATGACATCAAAAATTCCTGTCAGATTAAGCAACAGAAAACAAACACCATCAGCACTTCAGAATGAGTCATTTAAAGAACTCATCACAGGACTCTTCTCTTAAGAAGAAACTACAGCCAGTTTTATCTAATATCCAGGATTTGTCACTAAAAATTGACAAGATTGACAACAGATTGGACACTTTTAAGGATAAATGTTCCTAGCAACTGGAACAACTTCAAGAAATACTTATGGAAACTAGGGATTCGAGGATGCTGAACTGATAGCTGCACTTCATTTCAGCTCTCTTACCTCAATACAATTCCTGACAGGAATTTTACAAAATAATATTTAATTTGAAGAAATTTTTATTACTAACTTATTTCTAATAACTCTGAGCATCTATAAGAAAAATTTTATTGTCAGAACTTGAATAATTCCTGTCAAATTAATTACTGGAAAATCAGCACCAATATCAGCTTTACAGCATGAGTCATCTAAGGAATACAGCACAAGACTCTTCTCTCAAAAAAGACCTGCAGTCTCTCATTACAAATATACAGGAACTTACAATAAAAATCGACAAGATGGACAATAAAATAGATACTTTTAAAGAAAAGTGCTCACAACAACTGGAACAGCTTCAAGAAATGTTTACACAGCAGAAAGGACAGATATCACTTATTGAACAGTCATTAAGTGACATTGACACTAGAGTTCAAGTAGAAGAACAACAAACTGAATTCTTACTTCAACAGAATACATATTTACTAGAAAAACTTGATGATATGGAAAACCGAACAAGAAGAAATAATATTAGAATATATGGTCTACCAGAAAAATCTGAAGGGGACAATATGATAAACTTTCTTACCACCTGGATACCAGATGTAACAAAAATACCTGAAGCTCTTTCATATGGTATAGAACGGGCGCATAGATCACTAGCAGCTTCTGGAAATGCTTCTTCTCCGGGTAAGAACAAGCCGAGATCTATAATTGTGAGACTTTTTTCTACACAAGATAAAGATCTTATATTAAGAAATGCTTGGGCAAATTCTCCCATCAAATACAATGATTCATTAATAAGATTTGACAATGATTATTCTACAAAGGTGGTTTCAAAAGAAAAGAATTTCTACCAATAAAAAACCTTGAAGAAAAAGCAACTGAAAGTCCATCTTTTATTTCCAGCAAGACTGAAAGTTTTTCTACCAAATGGAATAAAAATATTTGAAACAGTAGATTCAGCAATAAAATACCTTACCAACAACAACATCCTAACACATGAAGAATCTATGGACTGGACAATAAGTACACAAGAGAAATGCTGAAGTAAATAATTGGAAAACTGTTGAGCAAAAGAAAAAAAAAAAACTAAAGGACAAATAATCTTACATATGTTATATTCTGTAAAAATCTAAATAATAATACTAACAACAAAAGAAAAGTTCTTACTGTCTTCAAGTTACACCAAAACAGGTACTGTTTTCAATTATATTTTAAATGTCAAAATTAGCATAAATGTAAATACATTTATCTCAAATCACATCAATATACTAAGCATAATTTAAACATTACTCTATTTTTCATTATTATCCATCTATTATTTTCATATTCTTAATCAGAGTAATCAATGCATAATAATGTTCCCAAATAGTTTATTTATTTATTTATTTATTTATTTATTTATTTTCTCTCTTTGTGTTTTGTTGTTTTTATTTTTCTCTTTTTTTTTTATTAAATCTTCATTAACTTATAATACTTTAATCAGTATATGGTTATATTGCTTAATAGGTATAGTAATGGCTGCTATATAACTTATTATTAGTTACATCCCTGATAGTATTACTTTTTATAAGTTAAAAGTGTCCCTGTTTGGATAAACGCTAATGCTGGGCAGAAATGTGTTGCTTTTGAAATGAAGTATTTCAGTTAGGATGTATCATAAGACTACTTTAAATAATCTTAAAAGATGTTCTGCCTTTGACCCATATGCACATACTGATATAGTCCAGTGAAAAATATGTTTTAAGTGATATTTTGAGGCTATAAGTCATGTGTGTTGTGGCTCAGACATCCGGAGTTGAAAGATGCTTGTGATTAGCTTAGATATCCTGTTGTCTTTTCTTTTGTAGAGAAATAAGGCATAGCATGTTTAAAATGCAAAGTTTGACAGTTGTGAACACTACTCCGTAAACTAGAGTGCTTGCGTGCACACTACATGAGTTTGTCACCAAATAAGAGGAGGGAAAAGAAAAAAAGAAAAAACACATACCTTTCCTGCTTGGTTCTCGAGACAATTTAACAGCCACAAACATCACTAGAAACTTGAGTTACTTATTGCTTGTCGCATTTACTTGTGTACGCCATCCCCTGACTCTTTCTAATTGACGTCTAGTCAGAAAATAAGCTAGGTTCACATTTAAAGATACAGAAACCTAAATTCCTTCTAAGGAAACATAAATAATATAAAAGGTTCATATAAATATACACAGATATTTATTTTTGAAGCGCTTTCAGTTTATGGCTACTGATGTCTTCTAGCACCTTGATAGATAAGGACATATATCTGCTTGTCTTTCTATCAGTTTAGATTTCCAGACATTTTAGCTATCCCTTACTATGTTTTATACAGCAGAGTTTAAAAAGCAGAAATTAATCATCAGCAAATAAAATCACTGCTGTTTTACAAATTCTCTAAAGAAACTAGTAAATGTCAAGCAACTGACAGGTTTGTTTTGGGGAGGGTTGCCATTTCCCACGCTGGTGCTCCTGCAGAATACTACTGATGTCCTGCTGCCAAGGTATGCCCTCGGGTGGGCAGGTGGGATGCAACAAGAAGGTTGGATGTGCATTTGGCAAATCAAACATTTAGATGGCGGTATGGTATACTAGATGGAGAAAGTGGAAGCAATGATTGTATAGGCAACTATAATGAGTAACATAACAACAGTGGATTTGACCCGGTGTGTCAATTATACAATGTTTATATCCCATGTGGCTTTGGGCTTTGTCGAAGCATCTGTGTTCTACACACATATTGTGTTGGATCTGATTTGAGTGGAAGGGGGAGAGGCTTAGCTCACACCCTAATTTGTTACTGGGTTGCCATGCATTATGGGCATGCATTGTGGCAGGTACTCAACGGGCTATCCATCCTTAGATGGCTCATGCTGTTCCGTTTGCTCATCTGAATGGTGACTGCGGCTGTGCTCTTCTTGTTATGTTGCCTGGCTGTGGCTTCACCCTTCTTATAATATTGCCTGGCGTTTTACATTATCAAGAATGACACAATACTAGTGTATGCGGGTATATCATGTTACTGTTAGTGTGGACAAGGATGCTTGACAATGCAACTATGATTCTTGGACCTTTCTGCAGACGGGTGTGTTGTCTGGCAGTTGAGAGCCTGGTTGTTCCTGATCAACGGACCTGTATTTTTGTGTTTCAATGTGACTGCATGAAAGGATGCCAGTATTGGTCTGCAAGTTTGGTGGGCAGTAGATTCGTTGGGGATTGATTTGAGGAGACACTTGTATTATGGCTGGGGCACTTGACATTTGATAAATGTATCCTCTCAATGATCGTTCTGTCTGGTCATTGGCTGTAAAACAACTTTTCTGAGAAATATTGTTGTGGTGCCAGTTAATGATTTGGATTAAATGTTTCTATATACAGTCGTGAAGCAATTGCCAGGATAAAATGGTACTCTTGCAGTGCATGGATCATCGTGGCTGTCCTCTGATGTTGGAGGAAAAACAAGCTTCTTGGACACCTTTTTGACTTGGTAAAGGTGTTACCCCATGGTTTGAATACGTTTTGTCTCTTTGCTGCAAAATGGGTTGGGAATTTTGGCCTGTAATATTTTCGTACATGGTGGTTTGAATCTTGGCAGCTTCCATTGTTTTGATGTGTTCTCCAGTATACTTTTGTTCAGTCATAGGATTGAATTACTGGTGTTGAGTAGGTCAGGATTGTATCTCCAGCACTTGTTGTCAGCAGATAGACGCACTGGTTGGGTGTCAGTCTAAGCTGTGGGAGTTGATGTGTGATATACATAGATGTTTGCTTTGAGGGTGTGGTCAAGTGCGCTCCAGTTTTACCTCTGTACTGTGTCAGTTTTCATTGTGCAGGGCCACTCTGAGGGTTGATGGAAGTGTTGGCAACAAGACACTCAATCAGGTAACAACATTATGAGTGGTCTCTTGGATAAGGGAGCTGTCTAAATTGTGATCTTGTTGTCTCCAGCCATGGGAATTGTCATTGAAAAGCTGAAAAATGCAATCAGAGGAACATATTTAATGTCTACTAAAGAAATATTAATATACTTATACATTGTATCGCATTTCAGTTTATGTTAAACATGAAATATGAAGTGGTTTCAGAACTACTCATGTTTTTATTCCAATATGACTTTGCAAATATTAATTTAAACACTGGTTTCGGACTTGAGTAGTCTAAAACAATTGCACAACAATGGTACTGTATTATACAGTAATGTCAGTAAATAGTTTTCAACAGATGTATGAAATATACAGTTATAGATTTTAACATGATGTTTATTAATACCCTAAATTATTTTGAAATGATACTACCTTAATCTAAATATTTGTACCTTTTTGAAACCTGCTTAGAAGTAAGTATTATTGAATTACAATAAGATGAGTAAAGAATATATGTATATATTTTAGCTGATTAGATTATCTTAATATATTATTCAATTATCTTTATTTAAAACTAAGAGGATAAGAGAAACTGATCCAAATATTATTTGTGAGGGTAGAAAGTTTGTTTGGTTAGATTCACTAACCAAGCGAAGATATATTACCTCATAGCAATAGGGAATGGTTTTAAGGTTAGGAATTACAAGTTTGGAAGTTCTTTGTTTTTTTATTCTATCACTTTGGTGTCACTCAGAAACATGCAAAAATCATACAAGAAAAACTTTTTGAATACTGTATCCAAGATGGAACTAAGAATAAACAATATTTACATAAACTCACACATAAAACAAACTCAAAACTAGGAAATGAAATGTTTATCCATAAATGTTAATGGTCTAAATAATAGTAATAAAAGGAGAAGCCTATTCAAGTACATAAACTTACATAAACCACAAATAGTCTTTTTACAAGAGACACACTTATTAGATAGAGATATAAACAACTTAAATATTAATAATTACACAGTACTAATAAACTCTCAATACAAAACAAAAAAGAGGAGTAGCTATACTACTTGCAACTCAACTATAACACCTAAAATAATTACTACTCATCAAGATACATCAGGTATGTTTTGTCTAGTTTCAATAGAGTTAAATAAGAGAATCTATACGTTAGTAAATCTATATTGGATCCCAGGACTAGGATTAAAAACAGTTAAACAGCATTTTGAAGAGATAATTCATTTAACTAAGGGTAGCCTGATATTGGCAGGAGACTTCAACTGTATAATGAATGAAAAAGATACAGATTCTAAATCCAAAAGAAGAAAACAACCCATCTCTAAAGCACTATCAAAATTTATAGATACATTGTATTTAAAAGATATAAATGAATTTGCAGAACCAGACTCACTAATCTTCACATTTTATTCTCATAGATATAAAACTAACTCTAGAATTGATAGAATATATGTTGCCAATGACCTAATAACAAAAATTGACAAAGTCAAAATCATAAATTGTCCTTTATCTGATCATAATGCCATAGTCTTTGAGATAGAGCTTACACCATTTTATTCAAATCCCATTACTAGGATACCTTCCTATATCACAAAATTGAGAGATTTCAAAGAATTTTATGAAGAAACAATCAAAACTTTCTAGAAATAAATTACACAGAAGATATTTCAGAAATATATGTCTGGGATTCATTAAAAGCAGTTACATATGGGAAGATATTATCCTGGTACATAAATAAAAGGAAGTTATGGAATAAAGATATGCTAGACTTACAAAACAAAGCAGATAAATTGAAACTGGAAATACAAAAGGGTAATGCTACTCAAGTTCAAGAACTTACACAAATCAATAAGAAGTATACAGAATTGCTACACCATAAGATTATGATTAACTTAGAAAAGATAAAAATAAACTCATACTCTACTAATTCAGCACACCTGAGATACTTAACTAATAGAACAAAAAAATAATTAAATCTAAGCAAATAAAAGAAATATTTATTCCCAATACTAACAAAGAGTTATGGAACTAAATGATATTTTAGAAGCATTCAGACTCAATTTAACATTGATAATTCCATAAATACACAAGATACACCTACTAAGGATATAAAAAATACTTAGAAAACAATATTCATATTAAATTAACACAAGAACAAATAGACATTATAAACAAACCAATCAATATGACAGAATTAAAATCACAAATTAAAAGCTCAAGACAAATAAAGCACCTGGCCCAGACAATATGCTACCAGAAATGTATAAATTAATACCCAATCAAGCCATATCTTTATTATTAAAAGTATATGATATAGCCAATAAAGATTTGAATATACCACCCTCTTGGAAATATTCATTGATATCCCCAATTATCAAACCAGATAAAGATGAAAAACAGTGTTCCTCATATAGGCCAATATCATTACTCAATATAGACTACAAGATGTTTATGGCTATATCATGAATAGGATCAAACACTTTCTTCCTTTCTTAATTCACAAAGATCAAACAGGTTTTATTAAAGGAAGAAATACTTCAGATAGAATACTAACATTAATAGATTATAGCAAACATAAAGTCCTAAATTTAAATGTAATCTCATTAGATATTAATAAAGCTTTTGATTAGGTTAACTGGAACTTTCTTTCACTAGTTTTAAAAGAATATAACTTTCCTTCTAATTTTAATAATCTTATCCAAATACTATATGAAAAATCTACTGCATATGTTAAACTGGGATCATATAGATCAGGCCCTATAACAATAAAAAGGGAACTAAACAAGGTTGCCCTTTATCACCATTGTTATTTGCATTACTCATAGAACCCTTTGCAAATCAAATCAGATCAAACAATAACATAAAGGGCATTTGTATTAATAAAATGTTAAACCTTAAAATCCAACTCTTTGCTGATGACATACTATTAACTCTCTCAGATGCAAATGAGTCTTTGAATGCTCTATTTAACTCCATGAATAAATTTCAAAATATTTCAGGCTTAAAATTTAATGAAAACAAAACTAAAATTATGCCCTGTAATTGTAAAAAAAAAAATAATATAAACAAAAGATTTTCCAAATATATAGTAACAGAAAGTAAATTATTATATCTGGGAATAAATCTACTCAATGAATTAACAGATTCTCTAATATTTAACTATAATAAAATACTAGACAAAATAGAACAAACAATTGGTTACTGGAATAAATATATCTTTTCAACAGCAGACAGATTATATCTTATTAAAATAAACATATTTCCCAAAATATTATACTTAATACAAAATTTTTCATTGCCACCTCCCAAATATATTATTCAAAGATACAATAAACTAATTTTAAATTTTCTATGGTTTCCAAATAAACCCCATATAGCCTTAAATAAACATTTGCCAGATTGGGAAGATGGTGGAATTAATTTACTGGATATTGATTTATATATTACCTCATCTGTTATTAAAAACATAACACTATGGTTAAATAATTCATACACACCTATATGGAAACAAGCCCATGAGCAGATTTACATAGAAATCAATTATAATCACATACAAGACAACTTAACAGTAATACCATCACCCCTTATATGGATGTTAAAAGATTAGTTTTAGGGAAAAGAAATAATATTAATAAATTGCCATCAAACTATGTAAGCTCTACACTTTCAGTGTTCAGAACATATATAAACAAAATACCAAATATTAATTCTTGGATTTTTCTTATTTTCCTATAGCTTTTACACCAAATATTCTAGATACATTCCAAATATCTAAAATAAATATACTTAAAGAAGAAACATTACTCTTTTGGCATCAACTTATAGAGAAAGGGAAAATTCTAACAAAGGAACAGATAATTTATAATTATAATATAAATAAAGACAATTGGCTGTTTTTACAAAATCTAAGGCATTTTCTTATAAATAAAATAGAACAAATGCAACCTTCAGTTAGACATAAAGCTCCAAAACTCATTGAATACCTTATTCTTATCACAAAACAGCCTTATCAGGGTACAGGTTATTTGTCTAATATCTATAAAATTGTTAAAAAACAAAAACTATCATGAAAAATCATACTGGGATTATTATACTTTAATAAACAACCATCCTCCAGTTGAAGAAGAAAAAAGTAATATTCTAAAATCTTCCAAATTTTCTACATTATCAAAATACTGGCAATTATTCACTTGGAGATATCTACATAGAAGTTTCTATACACCACATAGGTTAGCCAAAATGTATTCTATTGAAGATCAATGTTGGAGATGCCATACCAAGATAAAAGCAGATTGGCAGCATGTTTTTATGAATGTATATGTCTCAATATGTACTGGAAATCCATTAATTATTTTTTCAGACTGTTTATAATGATAATTTTCAGTTAACAAAGTCTTTAATTTTATTCAACTCTCCTATTCCAAACTGTGTACCAAAAAGACACTAAAATTCTATGGTCACTATTGGCAATTTCCGTAAAATCATAACTATACACTGGAAAAATGAGGCTTAGCCTATGTTCAAGGAATTTGAGACTTTAACAACAACAGTTGCTCACATGGAAATATTAACAGTGAAGAACAGAACTAAAAGATCTACTTCTTACTATTACTCTTGGATGAAAGTACTGGAAATACTTGAAAATATCAAAGAAGATATATCATCTTATGTTTCTAACTTTATATAATATAGAATTTCAATGTTATTTGCATAGACACCAATGTAAATAGTTATATAATGGTTTGAAGTTAGTAATGTTTTAGAATTGTAAATATGTTATTTATCTTTATTTCATGTAATGTTTAAGACATCTTATTTGAAATAATAAAAAAAAAATATTTAGTGAAAAAAAAAAAGAAATACTTATGCAACAAAAAGGACAGTTATCAGCTATGGAGCAATCACTAAATGACATAGACTCTAGACTCATGGAAGAAGAACAACAAACAGAGTTCTTATTAAAACAAAATACATATCTACTGGAAAAATTAGATGATTTAGAAAACAGAATAAGGAGGAACAACATCTGGATATATGGACTACCTGAGAAAAGTAAAGGAGACAACTTAATTAACTTTCTCACATCATGGATTCCAAACACACTGAAATTGCCTGAAGCACTTTCATATGGCATTGAGTGTGCCCACAGATCATTAACAGCCTTAGGAAATATCTCTGCATCAAACCAAGATCTTTAATTATAAAACCTTTCTCTGCATAAGATAAAGACCTTATACTAAGAAATGCCTGAGTTAACTCACCTATTAAATTTCAAGATGCTTTAATCAGATTTGACAATGACTACTCCACAACTGTGGTCTCTAATTGAAAATAATTTCTCCATCTAATAAAAGCTCTAAAAAAGAAACAACTGAAAACACATCTACTGTTTCAGCAAAAATTGAGAATCTTCCTTCCAGAAGGAACAAAAATATTTGAAACAGTGGAACTAATGACAAAATTCCTTACTAACAACATTTTAACTCAAGAGGAAGCAATGCACTGGACAAATAGTACACCAAAAAGAATTGCAGAAAAAACAACTGGAAAACTGTAGAACAAAAGAAAAAAAAAAACTAAAGGACAAATAAATATATAAGATATCTCAAAGATGCTAAGACAAAAAAAATAAAAATTAAAAACTAAGCTTTCTATTATGAAAATCATCTATTAAAACAGGTACATTTTACCGTTATTCAGATACATAAAACAAAAAAAAATATTATATTCTTATCTATGAAGTATTTATAGAAGTAATACAAAAAATGATGAAAGGTAAATATATAGCTTAAATTTGAAATGCAGTTTATATAAACAGTTATACTAGATTGTCTAAACTAATCACTAAATGTTAAAGCATTGTAAAATGCTCTGAGTGAAATGTTTATTGAAAAGAGCTGTTAAAAACTTTTACTTGGCTGCCAATTTGCTGAAGCATAGCAATATTTAAAACTGACTTCAATAAATATTGTTCTTTCATCATAGTATGACAGCAAATAATCTAGAAATCTGGTAATTATTTTTCAAGAGTAAATAAAATTAACACTTTAGTCTTACAATAATTTATCATACAGTAACAAAGTTAACACGGTCATGTCCTCAGTACAATACTAAAACTTAACAAACTTATATCATACAGGTTGCTTTGATTATTGTATTAGAAATGTTTAGTTATTAAAAATGTATGGGTTACATCAGTTTATTTTAATTTTGCAGTTCCATGCTTGGATCAGATTTTCTGGCCACTCTGGGGCTATTTATTAATGTTTAACTAGTCTCTGGTATACAGGAACGGAGTTGAGAGATGTCGGGACATTTTTGTCTACGAGTGAGGTTGGAATTTATTTTTTGAAATGCTTAGTTTGTCCCCCAGGGAGTTTGATGTTGCCTTCTAAATGAGGTCGCTGGAGAGGCTTTGTGTTCAGTGACAGGATGTGCATGTGAGGGTTTTTTTATATTGTCGTATAAGCCTTTGTTCGGAACATTTAAATAAATCTGTCATGTATTCAGCTGGTTTTCCTAATTGTGTGAGCTGCTGTAAATTATTGGCTTGAGCCTTCCCTTCCTTTGAAGACTAAAATTTTCAATTCACTTCCCTTCGAACCCACGAGCTCACGTATAAACCTTTATTCTTAATGCTGAGGCTCTAGCTGGAGGCACTATTAGTCGCACAACGACTGATGCCAGCCACCAGTTCAAAGGGCACAGAGTAAGGAAGAAAAAAAACTGCTCCAAGTGAGCTTAATGGAAATGTAACAGCAAGACAGCTTCTAATGGTCGCAGTTAGACAAATTTTTACTGCAAGCTATAACAGCAGAATATTTAAAAAAAAAGATTGCTTGTGATATATTTATTCATTTTTTAAATAATTCATCATTTTCCGGATACAGTCCTCAATCATACTTTTCAAGTGAACTTCATTATGAGGAACATTCCTCATTTGAGGTCCTAAAACATTAATTTTACTCAAAGTTCCACATTGAAAGTATCTCTTACACATTCAGTATTACATATTTATTTAACTTATATCCATGATAAAAAGAGCAGAATCATTAATTCACCAAAATAAGTTTTTATATGTGAAAAATAGCACATTCTATCCATTTTATGAGCTTCTCAGGTGATGTTATTGGTGGACTGTTGCTAGGTGTTCCACATTTTGCCCATTTGTCACACATTATAAGAAGTAGTGTTCCTCATTTTGGAGATAGAGGCTTGAGAGCTATGTCCACAATTCTCACACCATGTGGTATCTGGATTTTGGTTAGGATACTCAATAAGCAAAACAGCTCCCATGAGACCTTTTGATAAAGTAATGCATCTAGAATAAGTGATATTAGTAGAATAATGATAATGTCAGTGACAGAATAGTCATTGCATGTGTATCTCTTTAGGTAGTCATTACCATTTAACACTATATACTTAGTCTGTTACATTTTGACTAATCTCCCTTCTACTTTTATTGCCCTTTCATACATTTTGGGCCGGATTCAAGATGGCTTGCATGGAGTCTAAGAGTAGAATAAGACTCCATGCAGCCATCATGTCTGACGAGCGATCCAGGAACAGCCTGTAGGGGCGTGTAAGAGAGCTTCTAAAATGGCTCTTACACGGACAGGGCCGGGACATGCAAATTACCTCAATTGCAGCTGAAAGGCATGCAAATGAGGTAGATTTGTGATCCAGGAAACCCAAACCTGTCCGAGTAAGAGTAGTGTTATCTGCAGAAATGTACTCAGTTGACAACTGAGTACTGTTCTGCAAATAGCAAAATGGAGCCATGACAGCTCCAAATAAAGGTTGCATCCAGTAGAGGAAGCATGCCAATGGCCAAATATATGGCCATTGGCAATGTTACCCAATGCAAAATGAAAAAAAAGTAATTTAATTTTTTTTTCCGATATTCCATGTTTAAGGGTAGCGCAGTGTCACGCAAACGGGCTGCATTCTAAAAACCAGAAAAATAAAAATTAAAACCCACAAATGTGGATTTTATGGGGATTTGTATTGTACAATGCAAGGCAATGGCAGGCCGAAGACAACATGGCTACCGAGTAGGGGTTGCTAAGGGGGGAAGCCAATCTAAGAGATGTAACCAAGCATTAGTAGGCAATCCTATGCAAATGAGGGTAAGGATAGTGAATCCCAAGTCTACATAGCAAATGAGCACAGTCAGTGGAGTGTAAGACTAGGATAAGGGGAGTAACAGAGTAGGATATAGGTGACATCAGGAGGGGGTATGTATGAAAGAAGAAAATCTCATTGGAGCAGAGTGTCATGTGTTAGCTGTCAGTTGCTCATCACTGGAAGAGGTGTGTCATCAGGTATCCTAGCTAAAGTCAAGAAATAGAAGGTGCACACTGTGGGTATCACCAAAGTTTATTGAAAAATGCTTGCAACATGTATGCGCACGTGTGCGCGCCTGTAAACCCGAGTAAGACAATGTGCACGTGTGGAAGCGTCAGTGTGCGCGTTTAAGTCTGAGTAAACATGTATAAGGCAGTTTTAAAGTCTTGTAAGCGCCTCTGCACTTGTGTGTGTGCGTTTAGGCAGGAATTAGCTAGTGTAAGTCCATCTAAGCCTGTGTACGCGCGTATTAGCACATGTATGCGCATCTGCACTAGTGTGCGCGGCACTGCCCCTGAGGAAATGGAAAGGGAAAAGGAAGCACAACAAACAGTAGGAAATTAACCAGGGAGAGTCAGCAGAGCTAACAGGTGGAAATAATCAGAATCAGGCAATTACACAGGCAGTAAACCAGCCCTGCCCAGCCCAGCACTTAAAACTCTGCAAACAACTTTTCACCATGTATTGCTCAGAGACACTGCAGCACTGCAGTAAGCTAAGAGAAGTGAATACTGAAAAGGCTTAACTGAGACAAAGAAATGTTAGGGGCTGCCATTGCTGTCATAAACCGACATATGCAACATGCTGAGGGTGGTGACAATGGGAATGCTGCCAACCAACCCCCAGTGAGGAGACGGAGAGGAGTGTACAGGCCCAGGGTAACCTACCAAGGGCTACATAAGCTGGAGATAGTGGAGCGCTATAGAGTGGACAGAGATCTCATGCAGCAAATTGTTGAGCTGTGCAGGCCACGCCTCACACACAGAACCAACAGAGGGGAACCCATTCCAGTGGAAACCAAGGTATGTGTTGGCCTACGAATACTAGCAACAGGTACCTTCCAAAGACCAACTGGTGATATGATGGGGATATCACAGGCATCAGCATCCAGGGCACTGCACCAGTTTCTGGATGCCATGTCAGCACATGTCGGTGATCATGTATATTTCCCCAATTCCTGGGAGGTATTGGCCAGCAATATGCGTCTCTTCTAGCAAATAGCGGAATACCCTGAGGTAGTGGGTGCAATAGACTGCACGCACATACGCATCAAAACACCAGCCGGTGAGCGGGGTAGGGTCTACTTCAACCGCAAGGGCTTCCCCTCCATCAACTGCCAGGTTGTGTGTGATGTCCAGTGCATAATACTGAATGTGTGTGCTGGCTGCCCTGGAAGCTACCATGATTCCCATATCTGGCATCTGACGCAGCTGTACCAGACATTTGCCAATGGGGGCATCCCACATGGCCACCTAGTGGGGGATGCTGGCTATGCACTGGAGCCGTGGCTGATGACAACCATCAGAAACACACACACACCTGAACAGGAACGCCATAATGAGGCACATGCACAAACACGAAATGTAATTGAGCATGTGTTTGGGCTGCTCAAGTCATGGTTCCTGTGCCTGGACACATCTGGTGGAGCCTTGCAGTACACTACAACTACATGTACCCAAATTGTCATGGTATGTGCTATGCTACATAATATGATCCTGCGAAAACAGCTGCAGCAGGAAAAGCATAGGCCTGGCCCAAACAGCCCCCCACCATTGCCAAGGTCATCACAGGCAGAGCGTGACTCGGAGGAGGAACAGCCTGAGCCTGCCCCAGTAGGCAGAAGGAGGCATGCCCAGTATGCTTTGGCCTTGGCAAAGAGGCAACGCATAGCACATACACTGGCTCAGTAGGAACCCTGGAAATGATACCTCTCTCTGACCCGCACATATAGTAAAAGGGATGCCTAAGTTGACACTACCTGCTTCAAACATGTACAGGGAGTGTAGTATGTGCATCCAACATAGGCAGCCCTGCAGCACCACCTGAGGCATGATTGCCATGTGTCAAGCAATTAAAGGTAGTGCTAAACAGCATTTACCACCATGTAGTATATACAAACAGAATACACACACCAACTAGTACAACTGTGGTCAGTGTCGAGTAATATTGGGCAATGTCCAGCAAAGTTGATGAATATACAGCAATGTCGGACAAGCCTGGTCTAAGTAGGGCATAGCAGAATAAAAGCCAACATGCTCATATTTGCTTAACTGGCCCTTAAGCAGTCTGGTATGCTCAGTATGGAAATATAAAGCAGTGATGGGCCTCGAACCCAGGATACTGTGCACCATAGTTAAAGTACTGAACCACTAAACCATGACAGCATTGCACTGTTAAGGCAGTATGAAGGAATGTTGATAAGTCTATGCAAAGTATCTCATGGAAACCCTGCAGGCACAGCATAATCCCTGTTAAGTTATGACACAAAGGTGAGTCCTGCAGTAAGAAGAGAACTTGACTTCCAACACACACAGTATAAATGTTAATATCTGTCATGTTCACACACATCCACAAATGTAGAGGACTTCAGATTGCAACATACTGAAAGGTCACACTGGGCATGCTCACACACTTGGATAAATGAGACATATGTCAGGCAACAAAACATGGAAAGCCTGAACTGGGCATGCTCACACACTTAGGCCATGTCTGACTACAGCAGTGGGCCACACATCTGGCAGTTGCATGTGTTAACCCAGGAACCTCTCACTATCCAGCAATCCACCCTGTGCACACAGTTACATGACAACAGACACTTATATAATATAGTGGAACCCTGTCATGATCAAACATGTTCCACAGATACCTAAGTTGTTCATAGAAACTGGGAAAGCAAAGATGATAAAGACCTGCAAACAGTATCAGCAGTAAATATTGTGCATCCCAAGCAGAAGCATAGGTTCAGAGGTCGATAGTAGGCTATCTACCCTAGGGTATGTACAAGCCTAACCAGAGTGTGTTTGGCCTTTGCAGCCCTGTCAGAGTACTACACTGTGCCAGCGAATAGTAGGTCACACAAGATAGCCCATGTACGTTTAGGCTACTGTGCCTCTGTCAAGCAGGGACACAGAAGAGATCCCAGGGGTGAATTTGCGATTTACCATCCATGTGTCCAGATTTGGCTTGAAGAGGGTCAGCGTGGGGCTATGTCTAATATGAATTGGGATTCTATTCCAGAGTGAGGTGAGCCTCTGGGAAATGAATCTGTCCATCCAGCATGTCCTTTTTATTCCTGTGCTGAGGTTTAAGTCCCTGGAGCGTGTATCTCTAAGGGACTTGGATTTTTGAGGTGGAGCATGTCCATCAATTCAGGCTTTGACATGGCTTTGTATGTCAGGCATAGATTGCCTCTGAGTAGGTGGTAAGCAACTGAGTAGAGCTGGAGTTTCCTTAGGTGAGCTGCATATGACATCTGTTTGTAGTCCATGACCCTCTTGGAGAGGTACTTTTGGGTCTCTCCAGGTGCTGCAGGTGTCGGGTAAGGTACATCCCAAAAGGGCCATTGTATTCAAGTATGGTGCTGATGACTGGCAGTAGGGGCACAATGACCTCACTTGATGTAGATGTGAACCCGTTCGTGATAAGGTGGCATATATAGAAGGTGTTTGTAACCACTTTGGCAATGTGATTATCAAAGGAGAGATTACTATCTACATTGGTCCACACATCTCAAGTTACTACTTCTGTACTTAATGGATTACCACTTATGTGGTAATTTGTGTGCACCTTGTTTTTCACAAAGGGGATGACTATGCACTTTATAGCATGTAGCACGAGCTTGTGGCTCTGGCAGCAAACATCCATCTCTGTGAGACCCTTCTGGAGGATGCTTGTGTTAGCTGGAGAGTCGATTATGGCCCCCAGTTTGCAGTAATCTGCAAACCTTGTCAGCCATAATGCCCCGTGTTAGCCTGAACCTCAGAGAAGTATATACCGAACCAGAGAGGTCCCAGAACTGAGCCCTGTGGGATGCCACTTGTAACTGGTTTGTATTTGGACATGGCACCTGCGATTCTGACAATGTGGGTTCTATCCCTGAGCCAGTTTGCAACCCATCTTGTGGTATAGGGGTTGATATTTAAGCTGTTAAGCTTATGTATGATATCCGAGTGGGGTATTGTGTTGAACGTTTTTGCAAGGTCCATGTAGGCTGTGTGGACTACCTTGCCCTCATCCATAGCTTTGGTAACTGTTTCAAAGAAATCAACTAGGTTTAAGAGGCAAGATCTGCCCTTAACAAAGCCAAACTGGGTAGGGTCCAGTGTCTGGAGGCTCCCAATGTCTTTGTTTATAAGTTCCATGCTAATACGCTCCATAGCTGTACAGACCAGACTAGTCAGGCTTATGGGGCGATAGTTCCGAGGGTCTGTTGTGGCACCACCTTTGTGGAGTGGAACCACTGTAGCTGTATGCCATTATTCGGGTACATATCCTGTAGTAAGGCTAAGTTTGAACAGTGACTTAATGTGAGGGTTCAGTTCTTCTCGGAGCTTGTGTAAGACACAGCCTGGGATACCATCTGGTCCCATAGCTGCTGTGTTTTCTGCTTTGGTGAGGGCAGCTTTCACCTGTGCATCTGTGATGTCAGGAAGGTTACATTCAGTTGAGATAGGCATTTGTTCCTTTGTGGGTGAAGGGGATGAGAGATTTGTGCTGAATCTGTCTGCCAGGATGTTGGCTGTCTGTAGTTTCGGTATATTTTGTACCGTTATGCAACAATTCAGAGCATATCTGGGAGTTTTCACCCATATTATGGACATAACTAAAGAAGGACTTGTGATTATCTTTAGTGTCTAGGGCAATTTCCCTTTGGAAACTGGCCTTTGATGATTTTATGAGGTACTGAAGTTTCTTGCTAATACTGATCAGAGATGGCTTCCATTTTTGGGATTTTGCTCTGTCATGTAGTAGCTTCCTCCTTCTGTTGTATAGCTTATTTATGGCTGGGGTCCACCAAACAGGTCTCCTGTTTTTGGAGGAGTGAGGCTTCGTTTTATTTGGGATAGCATGATCCATGCATTCCTGCAGGTGCTCATACAATGCATTTGTAAAGGATTCTGCGGATTGGCCTGTTATCCTCTGGCCTGTGGGCTTTGAAGGATTCCACCTCAGTCTTGAGAAGTGCAAAGTTGGCGTTTGAGAAATTCTATACAGTGATTTCCTTGGCTGGGGGTGGGGACGGGATATGGATGTCCATGGAAATTTGTTAATGGTCTGATCTTACCAATGAAGGGTTTGCCTCTGGTGTGGAACATAGAGTCCCCATGTTGGTGATGACCAGGTCCAATATTTTGTTCCCTCTTGTGGGAGTGGTGACCAGTTGTTCCATCGCATTACAGTTTATAACTTCAAGGAACCATTGGGCGAGTGTGTTTGGGCATGAGTAGTTGTTGCAGTCAATGTTTGGGTAGTTGAAGTCACTCAATAACACAGTTGTAGGAGAGACCTTGATATTCTCCAGTGTTCTCAGGAATGCCAAGTGGGGTTCCTGTAATAGGGAGGGTGTTCTGTAGCAGGCTACAAACTGAAATGCAGTTTGGCCCGCTGTTAGTTGCACATGGATGGTTTCTGATGCTTCGTGCAGTGCCACTAACCTGGAGGTGTAGGTATCTTTGATGAATATAGATACTACCCCTCCTTTTGTGCTTCGGTCCGAGTTTTGTGTGTGAAACGCATGGTATGAGTTATAACCTGGTAGTGCTGGGGTGCTCTCAGGAGCCTTGAACTAGGTTTCTGTTACTGCACAGACATCGATATTCTCCATACTGAGGAGAGCCTCAAGTGCGTGCATCTTGAGGTGTAGACGTCTGGCATTGAGTAGTATTACCTCTAGATTTTGTATCCTTGGGTTGTCAATGGAGGTGTGTATGTCCTTTGAGCCTCGCCTAAAAAATGCACTATGGGGGTGGCAAGAGGCATGGCCAGTATACAAAAGCCTAAGGGTGACAGGTGCAAGCCATCCCTAGCGAAGCAACGTGGCTTGTCAGGCATGTCATCCCAGGCTGACAGACACTGGATCTCCATTGAATGACACCAATACTTTAGACAATTGTTTAAACTGATCATTTTGTCTGTATACTCTGGCATCATTCTTGATGAGGGCAAGATACTACCCAAGGTCAGGGTCATACCAGCCTGGGCTACATGATCAGAGAGCTGCTCTATGTCTCATGTCTTGTAGTGCAGGGAGGAACGTCTCATGTCATTCACACCTGCATGGACAATGACAGAGTCATACTTGTACCTGCTTTGGAGTGCCTGAGTGCTTGCATTATGTGGTGGATCCTGCCACCTGACAGGCAGCTTACAGTGACCTTCTCCTTGTTCAGTCAGTTGAGTGGGACGTCAGTGTGCCGGACAATAGAGTCCCCTATAACAACTGTATTTAGTGTGTTGTTTGGCCTTAAGGGCTGTGACTGTGAGGCACACTGATTTTGTGAGATATGTGATTCATGGGTATTGTTGAGGGGTGGCTGTTGCTTGGGTATCTGTGGCCAGTACAGTAGCTGCAGGTGTTGGGTAAAGTACACCCCAAAGGTGGCATTGTAACCAAACATGGTTGTTATTAGTATAGGGGCACAATGACATCACTCGATCTAGATGTGAAACCATATGGGATAAGGTTGCTTATATAGAAGGTCTGTCCAACCACTGTGGCAACGTGAATGTCAAAGGTGACAGTACGAACAAGTCATGTCCCCAATCACCTAACAACATTCTACCATATGTAATGGAGTACTACCTATGTGTTAATGTGTGGGCATGTTGTTATTCCCAAAGGGGATGACTATGCAACTAATGGCATTTAGCTGTAGGCCATGGCTCAGGCACCAGTCATCCATCTCTGAGAGACCCTGTTGGAGTATGCATGTGGCAGCTGGAGAGGTGATCATGGCACCCAGTTTGCAGTGAAGTGTGAACAAGGTCATCCATATTCCCCCTGTGGTAGCCTGTACGTCAGACAAATATATACTGAACAAGAGAGGTCCCAGGACTGAGCCGTGTGGGATGCCACGTGTAACTGGTGTATAGTCAGACATGGCACCTGCAATTCTGGCCATGTGGGTGCTATCCCTGATCCAGGTAGCAATCCATCATGTGAGATATGTGTCCATATTGATGCTGGTGAGCCAATGCATAATGGCCCAGTGGGTTATTGTGTGGAAGGGTTTAGCAAGCTTCAAGTAGGCTGCGTGTACAACTGTCCCTATGTTGATAGACCTGTTAACTGTCAAAAGAATACAAACATGTTCAAGAGGCAAGATCTGCCCACAACAATGCTGAAATGTGTAGGACACAGTGTCTGTAGTTTCCTGATGTCTATGTGTAAGAGTCCCATGACAATACACTCCATAGCTTTGCATAACAGTATCGTTAGGCTTATAGGGCAATATTGTCTGTGTTCCATTCTGGCACCAACTATGTGGAGTGGGAACACTGTCGCTGTATGCCATTCCATGGGTACATATCCTGTAGTAACTCCAATATTGCACAGTGATGTAATCTGAGGGTTACGTCTGTCATGAAGCTCGTGTAAGATGCAGGCCGGGACACCAACTGGTCACATTGATGCTGTAATGTATGCTTTGGGGAGGGCAGCACTCACCTGTTACTGTGTGGTGTCAGGGGGGTTACACTCTGTTGGGATGGGTAGTTGCTACCTAGGGGAGAATGGGGGGAGACATCTGCACTGAACCTGTTTGCCAGGATGTTGGCTATGCCAGTGGGTTCAGGGTAAGTGTAGTCAGTATGCAGTAACTCACAGCATATCAGTGAGTGTCCACCCAGGTTCCTGACATAACAATTGAAGGTCTTGTGATAGTCCTACTTGTCTGGTGCAATTGTCCGTGAGAAGAAGACCTTAGATAATTACATGAGTGATCATAGCTGTCTGCTAGTACAGATCGCAGATGCTTTCCCCATCTGGGAATGTGCTCTATCATGTAGTAGCTTCCTCCTGACATTGTACAGCTCATTAATGGCTGGTGTCTATCAGACAGGTCCCCTTCCATTGGAGGAGTGAGTCTTGTTGTTATTTGGGGTAGCACAATCCATGCAGTCCACTAGGAGTCCATAGAATGTGTATGTAAAGGATTCAGCAGTCGGAGCTGTACTTCACACTGTCTCAAGGTCTCTGAAGGATACCACCTTGCTGTGGTGAAGTGAGACGTTGGATCATCAGAAGTTCACCTAGATTACCCAGGATGGGTGTGTGGAGTGTATATGTAAGTCCACTGAGATAGCTGTATGTTCCAACCTTACCAATGAGGGGTATATTGCTGGTGTGTAACATAGAGTCCCCATGTCGGTGATGATCATGTCCAATATGTATTCCCCCTTGTGGCTGTGGTGACTGGTTGTGCCATAGCATATGAATGTACAAATTGTAGCGACTGTAGGGCAATATTGTTGCGGCTTGAATAGTATCCCCAGTCAATATTCATATATCTGATGTCACCCAATATAATGGTGTTCGTGGAGACCATCATATCCCCCACTGTTCCCAGGAAAGCCGTGTGTGGTTCCTGAGTATGGGAGGGTGGTCTGTAGTAGGCAACAAACTGAAAGGCAGTTTCGAACAATGGTAGTTGCATATGTATGGTCTGTGATGCTTAGTGCAGTGCCACTAACTCGGAGGTGTGTGTGTCTGTGATGTATATGGATACACCCCCTAGTTGTGTTGTCCGTTCCAAGTCCTGTGGTCAGAAAGCATGGTATGAAACATAACCTGGTAGTGCTGGTGTGCATATTTGACCCTGAACTAGGCATCTGTTAGTGCACAAATATTGCTATCCCCCATACTGAGGGGAGTCCTGAGTGGCCGCAATATGAGAGTAACACATCTGGTGTTGAGAAACATTACCCTTAGTGTTATTTAACCTGTAATGTCTATGTAGGTGGGTTTGTCTTTTGAGCCCTGCTAAACAAATGCACTATGGTGGTAGCAAGAGCCTTAGCCAGCATTCAAAGGTCCAAGGGTGACATGTGCAAGCTGTCCATAGTGAAGCTATGTGGCATGTTGAGCATGTCACCACAGGCTGACAGACACTGTATCCCCTATGAATGACACCAATCTGTTAGCCAAGTGTTAAACATGATATGTTTGTCTGTATACTGTGACATCATACTTGGTGGGTGTAAGATGCTAGACAAGGTCAGGGTCATACTGGCCTGGGCTACATCATGACACTGTTCCTCCATGTACCATGTCATGTGGTCCAGGGAGTAACATCTGAGTTTAAAGCACCAGCATGGACAATGATGGTGCCAGTCCTGTACTTGCTTTGTAGTGACCTGACTGCATGTGTTATGTGGCAGATCCTGACACACGACAGACAGCACAAAGGGACTATTCCCTTGTATGGGCTGGTGAGTGGTACGTCAGTGTGTCTGACAATAAGTGTCACGTATCACAACTGTATTATGTGTGTTGTGTAGCCCGAAGGCAAGTGACTGTGTGGCACCCTGACATTGTGAACTATGTGAGCTGTGTGAATTGTAGTGGGGTAGCAGTTGTGTGTGTGCCTGATGTGGAGGTCTCTGCTGCTAAGGCAGAGTTCATTTACAGCATCCGAGTATGTGTATGTGTGATAATGTGGTTTGAGTGCTGTCGCCAGAGGATATGTGAGACTCATATGTGGTGTGTGTGGTTATCTTCACCACCTCATAGACTATGCCAGTCATGGGTTGAGAGAGTTCAGCACCCTGTATGTCTCTATAGGTGCATCTCACACATATATCTGGGTTTGTTGTGAGGAGGAGAGTCTTGTCTGTGTACATGAGGCAGACGTGACATTGTGTCTACATCACAATATTCACCAGCTGGACTGGAGAGTGCACACAAAGCCGACCCCTGGACATGCCGAGATATCATCATGACATACTCTGCAGCCAGATGACAAAGGATCAGTAGGGTGTTAAGTGTGTAAAGGAGTATATCAGGGATTAGTGCTCAGGTTTGTTGGTGTCCTGTAAAGAGTAGCTGAGAAGGAGTCCAGACTGAATCATGACACCTCCAACAGCTATGTCATATATAGCAATGTACACACATATATGTCATGAGTCAGGGCCAACTGTACCTGACTGACAGTGCCGACATCCTGGCAGACAGGCCCAGATATACATACCCACCTCCCACCGACGATAGTCCATATCATCATACCAGGAGATATCACATGTAGAATGGATGAACAGCTATCTCCACTGCTAAAAGCATGGCATCAAGTGGGCTACATTGATTACCAATATGTGTCATGCATAAACTAGAGAACAAACAGATCCTGCACCTGAGCAGTCAGCTGAACCTCCCCCCTACACAGGATGTGGAACCGTTGAATGTGTTATAGCAACATATGGCACTCCACACAAGTGTTGGTGCACAACACACCATGGGATGTACAGTCCAGTATGCCTATGAAGTATGATCTGCAAGCCATGGAGTCCATCATGGTTGAAGTCATAAACCAAGCTATTGGAAGCTGACATACACACAACTCTACTAACCGTGGTATGATCATGTGCGGATCATGGTTCTCAAACATGCTAGACTATTTGCAAGGCAGCCACATAGGACATACATCACTGAACACAGCTACACGTGTCTCACATACACTTTGAATAGCCCTTTATCAACATCCCAGACACATGTAGTAGCCACAAAACCAACAAGCTGTGCATAAATATATGTTGACATATGAAGGAATGTCGATGTGTCCACAGATAGATCACACAAGGTAAGGATTATGCATTCCTGTTCCAGCTGTTGACACCTGACGACCCACATGGACCATTCCTGGAATGGCATAAAACAAAATGTACACACATTACCATGTCCAGTCTGATTATGTCAGCATCCTAGAAATACAGACGGAGAAGGGAAACCACCCAGTTAAGCAAATAGCATGCTGCGCTAATGCATCTCTCTCTAGTATCATAACCTAGTTAGGTAGGGGTTTGAATCCTGCAAACGCTGACTGTGTGTGTGTTTGTATGTGTGTGCAATTCTCTATGAAAGGAGTGGCCTTTTTGAAGACTGGGAAAACACACTACAGATGTACATTCCTCTTTGGAAAGACTGATGATGTCAGCACCCTAGAAATACAGACGGAGAAGGGAAACCACCTAGTAAAGCAAATAGCGTGCCATGCTAATGAGTTTCTCTCTCTAGTATCATAACCTAGTTAGGTAGGGGTTTGAATCCTGCAAACGCTATCTGTGTGTGGGGGATGTGTGTGCAATTCTCTATGAAAAAAGTGGCCTTTTTGAAGACTGGGAAAACACACTATGTACATTCCTCTTTGGAAAGACTGATGATGTCAGCACCCTAGAAATACAGACGGAGAAGGAAAACCACCCAGTAAAGCAAATAGCATGCTGTGTTAATGTGTCTCCCTCTAGTATCATAACCTAGTTAGGTAGGGGTTTGAATCCTGCAATTACTGACTGTGTGTGTCACTCTTGGTCAATGCAGTGTGGGTCTTCCTTTTACTATGTTATGGTATATTATGATTACAACAGTAATTGCATTGCACACATCAGGTATACGCATTGCAAATATATATGTGTACATGTTCCCTTAATCAGTACATAGGTGTGAAGCCTGCATACTACATGACTACATTTGTTGCCATTGACAGGTTGTGCCGCAGCTTCTCAGAGGGAATGGATTGTAGGCCACTGCATGCATTACCAGATGTGGATGGACACATCCCTAGTGTGTTTGCATGAACCGAAGGGGGCTATATGCCAAACAGGTGTGGACACAGGAATGGGTGGCAATAATTACCACTGGTTAGTGTTATAGTGTAGCACCGGAAGGATACAACTGTTACTGAGTTCGCTATGACTGTGTGCCATTTGTCAGGACAACATCCAATGATTGCTTATGGTCATGCTGTTGAGATTATGTATACTACCAGACCGCAAATCATTGACAGATACTAACAGTATCACCCACAGCATGGTGTCTACCCATGTCATACACACGTCTACCCATGTTAGTACATAACTGTAGTAGAATGCATACTGGCCATTGAAAGATACTGTGACATGTTCACTATGTGTACAACAGGGTATGCCACATGTCCCATGTGTCTACTATGCACGTACATACAGACAGTGCGCACCCACCATGTTCACAGATGTACACTTGCTAATCTGTACTGCACACATCACACACATACTGTCCACTCACTAACACATGCTGGCAACACATTACACATCAGCCAAGTGGCACATGGGTGGACAATACATAGTCAGGCCTAACAGTGGTGTAAACAATGCTACATTGACAATCAGAGCTTTGATGAATAATGTCTGCTGAGATATACCTACAAGGATGTCATTACACTTTCCTGTTGACAACTTGTTAATATTGCTACACTGCTATAGTGTCACCCTGTGCATCAGTAATCAGTACCATGTTAGCCTGTTCCTCCATCAATGTTACAGATGACAGGAGGTGACACAGGTATCATCATATGCACAGGGCGTTTTGTTGTTTGCCAGAGCCTGACATTGACCCATCCAATCGACATGTCTGTGTGTGTGTGTGTGTGTGTGTGTGTGTGTGTGTGTGTGTGTGTGAGGGACAACAGTACAGCATGGGCCAATGTTGATGTAATGTGTGTGTATATGTGTGAGCCCTAGTTGTTTGGTTAATGTTTGTGGGTCTGCATGCACACAGCTCCACCATGTGGCTGCCATATACAGTAGTTTGTGGGACAGCCACAAACTGTACCTGTTAGGCCGTACAGATTACTGTCTCTGGCCACGGACACAGTACCTGTGCCTGGCAGGGATGCTACGGACAGTATCGGGTACCAACTCTGACTGGCTACTGTCCTCAGAGGCAGAGGTGGGACGACTGGACCCATGTCCCTGCTGGGAATGGCCAGAGCCACGTGCACGTGGTCTACTAGGACTGGTACTGCCACTATGGGAGTGGCTGTGACCCGGGGGCCGTCCGCAACCACTGCCAGCTGTTGCTGGCATGCGTCCGCATTGACGTCGCAACCATCCTGCACTGTCCTGGCTCATGGATGACATATTGTGGAGGGCATCTATTGTCTCTCCCCAATGTCTACCAATGACCTCGGTGTAAGTCCGAATGGCACCAGCAAGGTCATGGATGCTGTCATTGATAGCGGTGTAATGTGCCCTCTGCGCCCTAAGTCCCTGCCTGGTGTACCGTTCCATACATGCCTGAGTGTGCATTACAGCCCAGAACATACTGGATGTCATGAGACCAGTGAGGGCACGCCTGCCAGGGGCAATACGACCAGTGGTGCTCCCCCGAGAACCCCTGGACCTCTGTCTATGTGGTACCATTCCAGGAATATGGCTATGGCTGCTGTGAGGGGATGCAAGTGCCATGGGTACCACACTCTCCTGGTCAGTGCCAACTGTGTGCTGTCCCTCGCCTATGGCCATTGGTGGTGAGGGATGTATTGGCAGTATGAGTGTGCGCATAGATGGGGTTGAACGCTGTGTACTGTCGATTGGTGGAATAACAAAAGACCCTGTCAAACCTCCCTGTGCCATTATACATGTCTCATCATCAGCACTATTTGTGGCAGTGGCTTCAGGTTCCCTGCTGCATTCGGCCAGCCCTAACTCAGCACCTGTGAGAAGAAGACAGGAAACACACTTTACGGTCTACACATGAACACGTGCACACATGCACACATGAACACATGAACACATGCACACATGCACACATGAACACATGCACACATGCACACATGCACATTAATACACTTCTCACTACAGCACATACACACACACCAGCAATCCAACACATACTCTATAGTGGGTGAAGGTGGGTGTCAGTATCACAAGGTAAACAGTCACCACACACATGTCAGCATGCAGAATATGTGTTGCACAAGACCATACAGTGCTAGCGTAGACGCCCCAATGTAATGGCAGTATACATGGCTTTGTTGCAACTGTGTCATTGTTCAGTGATTGGCTACACCCTGGAACACAATTTGTACATGGACACAACCCAATGTGTGTCAAGTGACCTATACACCCACTAGCATTCCAGGACATATATGTGACACTTTGTTTGGATGGCAACTGCTGTGCATATTGTGTATACTGGCATATGTAAGCACACACACAACATACTATGCATATTGTGTATAGGTGCATATGTTTGCACACACACAACACTGAGGTGCAAAGCAATGACTGCTATGAGTATAGCATGTTTTCATGTACTGCATATGATAAACATGTTCTGTTGTGTACAGCTGTAGCAACTATGCATATCTAAGGTGCAGTACAGTGCTGCCACACGTGTCTGCTGCACTGTGCAGTGTATGTGCTTGAGGCAGCTACTGACTTTAATTTGATGATTAATGTCTCACAGCAAACATCGACAGCATGCATTATGCGTAGGTGTGTTACGTGTACACGGCCTACACCTCACCAATGACATGCACATTTCATTACCATTATGAAAGTGTTAACACACTCACCAGCATGTACTGTCTGCCCTGCTGTCACACCAGAGGGACCTACAAGAATATGACACAGTTTATCAGTGGCCACAACTGTGGCATTGCTGCTGTGCGTGAGTGCGCTAATCTACAGTGGAACAACAGTCAACAGTCACAGGTGTGGAGATACTATTCCAAATATCAGTATTGCACACAAGAGGCAGCACAACTGCTAAACACACAGTACACATCTCACATAAGCATATTCTAACAATACAGGTAACAGTAGTCTACAGCTAGGGCATATTACCTGCACGCTCCATGTTGTCCTGCTGGGTAGCCTGGCCTCCATGATGACACATGCATGATGTTGCTGCTGCTGTAGGCCAGGAGCCACCACGCTTAGGAGCAGCTCCTCCACTCTGGTGAGGGGGGATGTATGGGCGCACCACCACCTGTGGCAAGCTGTTGCCTATGGATATCAGATGCATGCTGCTGGACATGTCTGATTAAATCACTGCAGTGATGGCGTACCTGCTCATATGTCTGGTTATGCATGCCTATGTCATTTACCCGGTGAACAAGATCTTGCCACAGTGCAGTGCTCTCATGCTGGTGCTGGCTGGTCCTGGAAAAAAGCCGTGCATAGTTTTGATACAGGCTGGCCTGTATGACCTCCTCCTCCTCTGCAGCTGTATACACAGGATTGCAGCGATGAGCCATAACCCTGGAAGACAATTAAACAATATGTGTGAGCAAGTCATGTGGCACACTTAACATTATGAATTACAGATATCACTTAACTGCCAGATATAGCATCTGTCTGTCTATCAGAGGATACGCACCTTCAATACCACTTATCAGTGCTCAGCCCACAACTGTCTGACAGTGGCTGCCACACTCCATACAACAAACCAGTATACACCAGTACTTGACACACTGCATTGGATACAATGCACAACCTCACACTGGGGGTATATATCAAGCTAATGCATGACGAATATTGTCATCCAATGCAATGAATGTAATGTACAGTTACAGTATTAACAGTAAACCACCCTAGTCTTTGATGCCATACCCCTACCTAACATGTGCACGGTTGTTAATATAGCTGGCATACTGCTGTACAGAGTATACATGTTGCTAGGTACACACACATACCCTGTAACACACATGTGATTGCGTCCATGGTACAGGCATCATTACACACACATTAGTCAAACATACAACACACAAATGTATGCCAACACAGACGAGCATTACCTGTGTACCTTATAGTACTGTGTGCCCCTACTTACAGATACCTATGCCTGAGGAATGTAATCTGTGCAGACTACAGGAAACACACAAGACAGTGATACCAGGGAATGTGAACATACACCATACTGTGGTGTTTAGGCCTACAGCTTCAGGTAGTACAACAGTTCATATGTGACCTGGATTCACCAGCAGTACCACTTACTGAGCATACATGTACTGCTACAGCCTACAATGGGACACCACAGTCGTACACAAGGTACTACATCACAACATATGCCATCCTACTATGTCTGCATCACAATAACTGACACATCTTTCTCTGCCCTCACACCTAGGACACAAACTACCATGACAGACACAACCTCACGCTAAGCTATCACACCTTTACAGACCTTGCACACAGTCAGTATCACACTCATTCCACCTCACATAGGTGGTATTGCACTGAGTACATGTGTGTGCACATTGTGTCATAGGTAGGTACTACACTATTGGGTCGGGGCCTACAGCAGCCTAGCCATATGCTACCCTGCCATTTGACACACATGTAATGTGATTACACTTGCTCCTATCAAACGGATACACAGAGTTGACTCACAGGGCATATTACCTATCTCCATAACATTCACCAGGGGTATGTATGACATCTACTAATGATGAGCCATGTTTATTAATGCTGGGTAGTTTAGTCCAGAGTATGGCATATTTGTGTATAGGAAGCTGTACCTCCAGCATGTGCTGTTCAGTGCGTTGACATGGATTAGGGCCCTAGGTCATGTAGCCCAGAGGGATTGTGAGGTGTTGTCATGGTGGTTGGCTGACTGCTATGGGTGTGACATACCTCTGTATGTCTGGCAGTGGTAACCTCTGTGTATGATGTATGCAATGCACTCTAGCTGTGGTTTTGTGAGTCAGTCTGCATAGGGCATGTGTTTGGGGCAGTGTCACTCTTTGTTAAGTATGTCTGTGGCCTTTCCACTTGTTGTGGTTGTCATGTGAGGTACATACCACATGGGGCATTGTGAGGAGTAGGGGGTACACTGACCTATATTTCCTTAGATGGCACACCTTTTGTGATGACACGTACCATGTAGAGGGATTACAAGACTAGTGTGGAACTGTGATTATCAGAGGGGAGGCTACTGTACACCATGTCCCATGTTCCCTTCTGACACCTTCAGTGTTGGGCAGGCAACCACCTATCTGGTCGTTAGTGTGTAAAGTGTTTTGGAATGGGGTATGGTACTGCAGTATCAACACTGGTGTTCAGTCAATGCGTTGGTCACCAGGCACCTGTTGCAGTACGTCTGACCCCGTGTCTCCCTCTCTCTCTCTCTCTATATATTATATATATATATATATATATATATATATATATATATATATATATATCTATATCTATATATATATATATCTATATATATATATATATATATATATATATATATATATATATATATACATATATATATATATATATATATATATATATATATATATATATATATATATATATATATATATATATATATATATATATATATATATATATATATATATATATATATATATATATATATATATATATATATATATATATATATATATATATATATATATATATATATATATATATATATATATGTATATATATATATATATATATATATATATATATATATATATATATATATATATATATATATATACACATATATACAGGTATATATACACATACTTGTAAACATCCATTGCTGTACATATACATGCACATATAGGCACATATACTGGCCACCTTTCATGTTGGGAATATGAATCATTAAACAGTTGTGAGACGATACCATTTTGTAAAAATATTGCACAGTGTTGTGTAGAATGCATTTTGCTGTCCTCAGGCCATATAGCTGTAGCAGGCCTCACTGTCTCAGTCCCACAGCATTTAACAACCACATGACATATACCTGCACTGCTTGCTGTTTTCAATGCCACACACTACAACCTACATAGATATGTGAGCATTGCAACCTTCAACTACATATATATGTCTAGCCTTCACTAACAGTTGCAGTATGTACCTTGCCCTATTCACATCTGCATTTACATATAGATATGGACTGCACACACATATGGAGGGTTCACAGTATGTACAGTACCCTTCATACACATCATTGGCATCCCACCAAATACATATCTGTTACATACCTTACCTTTGTATTTCTTACCTCTGTCTGTTGTACCTGTTGACGTTTATTTTTCTTTTTAAATTTTTTTTTTGGTGTCTACAAACACCTCTGTTTGTTTGTTTGCTTTTTTGTCTGTCTCTCTAGCTTGCTTGCTTGCTTGCTTGCTCTCTCTCTCCATATGCTGCAATGATTTAATTGCATGTGTGGACAGCAAGTACAGGCTGCTTTTGTAGGTATCTGCACATGTACATTTGATGGCCTCTGCACCAATTGGTGCCCACCATTTAGTAATTGCATGCAGCCTGCTGTGTGCTAATTGCAGTTCTCATGGTGATTTCAGGACACTGCTATAAAATGATAGGTTAGGTAGGCGTAGGCCTTTCAGTTTTGCAAGGTGGGGACCATGCTTGTTTGCTGTGGACACTGTTGTGTGAGTCAGAATGTTGGTATATGTCTCATATCTGAAGCTGGGTTGTAGACAGTGAAATGCATGTTGTACTGAAACCTGACTGTTGCTTCTTCCAGTACACTCTTCTCAGTGTGTCAGTTTACTCACACCTCCTAACTAATGCTAACACTGGATACATGGGAGTATGTACTTTGTTTTGGAATTAGGAAATTAACTAGCATACAACAGTGGTTATTCCAATGTATTGCTCTGGCTTTCCTATATTCCCTTCACATTCACTCCTTTTAATGCATGTTATATTTCTGTCTGTCTTCAAATGTATTGCTCTGGTTTTCATAGTTTCCCTTTACATTCACTCCTTGTAATGCATGTTACATTTCTTTCTTGAAATGTATTGCTCTGGCTTTCGTATTTCCCTTTTACATTCACTCCTTTTAATGCATGTTATATTTCTGTCTTGAAATGTATTGCTCTGGCTTTCATATTTTCCCTTTACATTCACTCCTTTTAATGCATGTTATATTTCTTGCAGCACCAAGCTATTGTATATCTGCTGTGGCTTAGTGGTATGTCAGGCAGACTGGTGAGTCCAAGGTGTGGGGTTTGAGACTGACAAGGATATTTTATTTTGCTGCTGAGCAGTACAAGGACCTTGTCATACAGAATGACTAAGGCACTTTTAAGCAGTTGTAAGCGGGTTTGCGCGAGTTTGCGTGATGCTTAGCTACGCTTATCTACTCTTAGCTAAGCACACACAAGCGCACACATGCTTACAACTGCTTAAAAGTGCTTACTCCCGCTAACATCCGTGCTATTTTCTTTTAAAGAAAAGAAAATGGGGAAATAGGAAAGTGGTGAAAAAGGGGGCACAAAGAGGGTAGGACAGTAGAAAAACAAGCTCTGGATGTGCAGGAAGGATGTAGGGAAGGCCCATAGCTGCCCAATTCTTTACCAGCAACAGCTGTGCATATGTTAGAAATTTAGAGTGAGATTTGAAACCTTCCAGCCCTGAGAGAGGAGTGAGGACAACAAAGTATGTTGTAGAGCCAATTGTAATCATCTGTTTACATGTCCAGCAGACATGTGTGCGAAATGGGCAACTACGTATGGGGTGTAATTTTTTTGTGGGAACAGAGTGCCCTTTTTTTTTTTCAGGTGAGAGTGGAATGTGAGGTACAGGAAGTAGGTATACTTGGGGAGTTAGGTTGGGGAGGTTAACAGACAAGACAAACAAGACGCATACAGCGGCAGAGTATAACACATGTGGGGGTAAACACAATTGATGGGGATGCATGTTTGGATATCACAATCCCGTGAGCCCACAGATGGCAACAGTGGAACTGAGATCCCCACCCATGGGCAGCTACCACTGTGCCTTCACAGCCCAGGCTGGGGCTGTGCTGGGGGCTGGATAGGACGGGTAGGCACACCCGTGAGTTGCGCCACTCTCGCCTCGAGCTGGCTTAGGGGATCAGTCACGGAATGCCTGATCTCACTATGCACCACAGACCGGACCCTTTGGAGGGTGAGTGGAGGCTCTCCTCTGGCCACGCTTGCAGAGGGGGGGCGAGTCCCATCCCCTGCAGCGCTTCCACCCGAAGGTGCCACTGGAGGAGGAGGTCCCAGCCTGGGCACTGGTGCCAGGTGCACTCACCAGCTGAGGTGGGAGAGGTGGTTCCGCTGGCACCCGCCTTCCCAGTTGTCCTATGTTTAGCAGTATTTAATGGCATTTTGGGTTAGTAACAAAAATACCATTCCAAATTAGTTGTAATAGCATGCATTAGTATTCCCATTCACCAAACACACATGGATTCCAAAAGTTGAACAGCAAGCATAACACATGCATATTTAGGACAACAGTGGACATTCCAACAGCATGCAGGGTTGATTGGTGGCAACAGGCCATCAGGTTTGGATATGTGAACAGGGCACATGCATCAACGTACATGCAGATATGTATAAACCAACAGGACAAATGTCCATAGGAATTAATTGTGAATACACATACCCAGTTTGGTGTGGAATAGCATCATTTGTGAACATAAGGTAGGGTGATAAAATATTACATTAACAACTTAAAATACCCATACGTATACTATACATTCCTACTAGATGCAGATATATATCCCCTACATGTATTAGTACAGTTTCCTGTATGTAACCTTACAAATGTTAGTGATGGAGATGTTACTGCTACATTAATATACATTCCATTTGTATTCATCTTGCTACATTTGAACAGTTACGTACAGTTCTAGCAGCACACTGACATTTGTGGGATCACAAGCACAAGCTGCTCATGTACCGGATTAACAGGTAAATATTATACATGACACAGCTGAGGACTATAAATATTCTTCTGACATACTGGCATTCCCATCAGCCAGTTTATATGGGCCTAGACAACTGTGGATGTTCAGCATTTCATACAACCATACTATTTCCATAATGCAAGGGTACAACAACATATCCGAAATGTGGGACGGACACAGTCCAGGTATTGTACTTTATTAAAACATTTCGCTCTTTGGTTGTGGCTGTCTCATTCATTTCATTATGTCGTGCATGCAGTATACCTTTATTACAGACTTCAAGGTCTTTCTCACACTCTCTCACTTATTTTATATTTACATTTCAGGATGGTAATTAATTCTAGGCTTTATTAACATTTATTACTGGGTTACAGCAGTCCTTTCCAGCTGACTCACTTATTTCATATGACAGTACATACAAGGATGTATTCAATACTTGTCTGTCCTTTATTGATAGATTAGAACACTCATTTTCAGGCTGAAGCAGTTATCTGATATTACAATACAGGTGGGACCTCTATGTGAGACATGTTTACTCTTTATTAATGGATTACAATACTCCTTTTCAGGCTGCATCACTTATCTGATCTTAGAATACTAGCAGAAGCTTTATTCTAGGCTTATTTGACCTTTATGACTGGGTTACAACACTGAATTCATTTACAGGCTGTCTCACTTATATTCTATAATAATACCAGCTGAATAATTACTAACCTGCCCGGTGGCGCAGCCTTACCAGCCTATCAGCATAGGCTTGCCGATTCGCGGAATGAACACCTGCAGCTGTAATATAAATGAAGGGATATTGGAACATACCTATCCATACTATAGGCTAGGATAGCATTTCTTACATACTTAATTACATGTATACTTACTCAGTAGTGGGGCATTGGGCATTTGATGGGCCTCCTCGATCCATCGGTTCAAGTTGGCCCTCCTTTCATCGTTTCAGGTCCGCATGGTGGTGACGGACCTGTTCACCAGTCCTCGGAATGCCTGTGGCACTGGTGAGATCATGTGCCAACTGGTTCCATGCCTCTGCCTTATACGCACCCCATTGAACCTGGTCCTGCATGAGTCAGCCTTCATGATGATGGACTAGGAGCCAAACCATATATTTGGAATCCTCAATGTCCCATCTTTGTGCTCTAAAGCGATTTCCCTCTCCGACACCTGCCATCCTGACTGCAAATGGGTACCACAATCAGTTATGGTGTGTATTCCCACCTATGGAGCTTATATATGCCGGTTTTCCCACACTTATTTGTGATTGGCCATTTTGGAAATGTCTCAGCTAAGAGCAAACCTTCTTTGTCATGGTTATATTTTCATTCATTCCTATATGTATGGTAATACTGGATTTCTAGGTACAAGTGTCATGGCTTAGTGGTTCAGTGCTTTGACTATGGTGCACAGTATCCCAGGTTCGACCCTTGTCATTGCTTTTTTATTTTACTACTGTCTAGACAGGCTAGGAGGTGTGTCTGTGTAAAGGCGATTTTGCTACACGTTGCCCAAGTTGCCCGACGGTAAGCTGGTTGGCACACTGCGCAGCTCCACGCAAACGGCTTACGCTGGGTAAAGCATTATTTAGTTATGTGCAGTCATATTAAGCTGGGTTCAGCACTGCTTGGCTATGGGCACTCATTTTAAGCTGGGTAAAGTGCTGCTTGGCTACGGGCACTCATATTAAGCTTGTTAAAGCACTGCTAACCTGCGGGCAATTATGATCCTTTTTATATATACATAATATAGGTTTTGTTCAGAAATACATGGGCCATTTCATTACATTTTACTTAAATTAAATTTATATATATCGGGGAATTGTTTCATAGTTATTTAAAGAAAAATGGAGGGGGATGTTGTGGGGCTCGAACCATGACTACCTATTCTTTGGACGACGTCTCTACCGCTATGCTATTGCTACTTTGCTTAATTTGCATATGTTGATCTTATATGCTTTTCAATGTCATATCTGCTAACTGTGGTTGAGCGAAGGGCATACCCGCACAAACGAGCGCAAATGCGGGCAAACATATTGGAAATTATAAAAAAAAATTGGAATGGTTAGTTTTACTTTTTAAACACTTTCACTAGGGTTTAGTCTGTGGGGATGTGTGGTGTTGTGTTTCTTGACATTTCAGCGGACTCGCTCGTGGGTGTTTACTATCAGGACGCTAACTCTTCTGGGGGCGTGTCCCTTTGCAGTACTTGGCAATCAGACATGCCCCCTACTTTCCTACATGGACCGTGTTAGACTAGAGTATGAGTCAGCATGCCCTCATGAATATGCATGGCATGCTAACGTCATACCGTTAAACTGCAGCTTCCGTGTAAGACTTATTTAGTCTTACACAGAGGATTGCTGAATCCGGGGGTTTATGTGTACAATTTTTGTTCTGTCTGGATCTCTGCATCTGCTATGCATTTTGACCAAGATTCAGAAAGAGCTCTCTCTTCTTACAGAAAGTGCTGTGGCCAAAAATATAAATTTCCATGATTGCGGGAAATACAAACTAACAGGGGTGTAGCCAAAAATGTATAATTTGCACCTAAACCTTATTTTGATGTCCTCACCACACTTTTATATTTAAAAAAAATGTATTCATCCTTAAGTTGCTGCCCCAAAACACATTAGAAAAGGACATTTTTTTCATTTGTTCCTAACTGTAACTATAATAAGCCTAGTATTTGAAGCTTATTGCTATTTGTACAACACCGTATAGTAGACATTAGTTTACATTGTTCTAAATATTCTGTGCTGTTTGAATTTATAAAGTTTCTAATAGATTCTCAAAAGAAGAAGGAAAAAGAGAGAGAAAAAAATTACTCACTTGAGTACACTGAGAATGCATAGCTACGCTCTTGATAACCATACCATGTACTTCTTAATGTCAAATTCTTAAAAGTACTATTACAAATCTGTAAAAAAAAATAATATATAACTATTTCTCTGTATGATTTTAAATATTGGACAATTAGTGACTTCTGTACTTAGATGTATGGATAACAATTTAGTAGAGCCTAAGATTTTATCTCTCATCAGCTTTTGGTTTCCCAGATAAGAGGCATTCAGCCATATAGTCTAGCAGTACTATTAAAATACATATGACACACCCACACATGCGCAAGCACAAACATGAAGTGAATGGCACATAAGAAACACCTAGTATACCTCCCATCATTAGTGCACATTTATCCTTAAAATTCAAGGTAGGCAGCAGTACAACAGAGCTGGGCCAGTCAGAAAAATATTTTGGAAATAGCTGTGTATATTCTTATATAAACATGCATTTAAAAATGGATGATTAAGAATACTAAAACAAACAAGAATCTAGGAACCTTAATGATGTGCAAAATATATAAATTATAAATAAAGAAAGCATCTGATACATAGAGATAGCACTAGTAGCATCCTAGCTAAATCAACCAAGCAGATAGTCGTAATGTGCTAATATAACTTAACTGCAAGCATAGGGCATTGTTTTGTTTGTCCTACTGAGATGCTGATATTTATTATTCTAACCACCTGATTTGCTACAGGATTGACTGCCTGATTTAGACACCTGTGTCAACTTACCTTTCATCTTTAACATTTTCATGATTATATTGAATTTAAACTTATAACATAAACTCTAATGGTAAAATTGATTTACTTATTTTCCTGGAACAGTTATTACTACTTTATACTAAGGCAGTATTAAAGCAGTGCAGGAACTGCATTCAGTTCACAGATCTAAATATAGATCTAGATCAAATAATATTAATGACTATTCTTTATGTATTAACAGTGACTTATCTAAAATGACAAAATACAAAGGTACAAAGCTGCATTATAGTATTCTAAGTTGTGATTTAAGTTTAACTACACAGAACAAACAGAGAGAAGCGAACACCCAACAATCCACCAGTAAACAGTACCAGGGTGTAGTGAGGATGCTCCAAACCAAAAGTGCCAAGTCGACCTCTTTATTCAAAATAAATCCTGCAACATGTCACATGTTTTCATCCACATAAGCAGACTTCATCAGATAAAAAATACAGTGCATCATCATCTTATATAGCCCTAAAAATTCAAAAAGCCCCAATCAATTTCCTAAATCAATTGACTAATGAACTCTGAATATTCAAGTATGTGTAGTTTAAAACAAATGAATCACATAAATAATGAAAACATCACAATACTAAATGCCATCCTATGCTTAAAAATCAAAGGGACTAAACATAATATCTAAAATGTGTATATAAAATATAAAACTTCTGGAAGATGTATAAAATACATAGTATATGTATAACCTAATACATTACCACCATCTGCTGGCCAAGTCTTTTAAAACAGGCAATAAAACATAAAACAGTTAGGAGAGCCATGAATTTAAATACAAAACATGTGTAAAAAATGTGTAAAAAAATGTATAAAAAATATAAAAATGTATTTATAACTTAGCTGCCCTAAGCTTTAACAATGGGACTATCAAAATATGGTAATTTAATCCAGGATGTCTACTAGCATCCAAAATAACCTGCCAATATAACTCCCTGTACTCAAGGCGAGTTTTCCAAGGGCCCCCCTCTAATATCCAAGGGAACGCTTTCTAAAACAAAGAAATGAAAATTTACCTGACTAAATGTAATGGCATGCTTAAATAGAGCGTTTTTTTTCATTCTTGTTTTTAATGTCATATATATATGTTCATAAATGCGTCTCTTTAATCTACGCTGCCTTTTCCCTGTATAGAATGACTCACATTGGGAACAGGTAACAAGATACGCTACCCTTTATGTATTACAGTAGTAGTAATCTGTTCCCAGTAAAGTCCTATCCCTACTTCCTAAATGTATATTTTCCTTGTTGGAAATATGTTCACATTGCTGACAGGCACCACATTTAAAGGTGCCTTTACGTTTGCTACTTCTAACTTTATTGTCTTCCTTTCTCATTTCTAAAAACATCTTAAGACTCCTACCCTTCCTGTAAATGAATATTAAGGGGGCTGATCTGGCAAGTGGAAGATCCGTGATTCCCAGAAATCTGTCCCATTTTGATTTTAAAATATTGTTCAGGCCTATGTTGTCACTGTTAAACTCAATAATAAACGCCCCACTATATTCTGTATTATTCACTAAACTAGAATCCTGCTCATGTAATAAATTGATACCCTTACCCAGGACAGGACTAAATTTTCCTTCCCTAAAAGCACTCCCTTCATCTCTAATACTCTCCACTAATGCAGTTGGATAGCCCCTTTCTAAAAATAACCAACCAAGAAAGTCATTCATCTTTAAAGTATAGGTCATTAGAGGTCATTCTGCATGCTCGGATAAATTGTCCCTTCACAATACTCTTTATTTGGAAATAGGGGTGTGCACTACTGTAATGAAGGTAGGAGTTAGAGTATGTGTCTTCATGAAAATTTTTTGATTTAATACTACCGTCCTCCACCTTTTCCAAAGTGACATCTAAAAATTGTAAAGTGTCTTTGGAGAAAGTGTGAGTAAATTTTAAAAACTCAGTAGTGGACTCAATATATGTCAGAAATTCCTGTAACTTGGCTTCTGTATTGACCCAAAAAAAAATACAAATGTCGCCCAAGAATCTCACATATTGAGTACAACATTGCCTAAACCCTGAATGAAGGCTGTATGCTTTCTCTCACCATACTAAAACAATATTATCATATGTGGGGGCACAATTCATCCCTATTGCAATACCCTTCATTTAATGAAAAAATTCCCCGTTAAAATATATAAAATTGTTTTCTAAAACCAAGTCTATTAAAACTAATATCACATGTAGATCATTGGTAGAACTACTTCAATCTTCTACTAAAATAGCTTCTAGCCAATTCATACCAATGGAATGGGGAATAACTGAAAACAGGTCCTTAATGTCTAGAGTGACAAAATAATATTTTCATAATTACAGTTGATATCTATACTTCGTAGGAATTCCCAGGAATCCTTCAAAATTTGACTACTAGTACCTCAAATGGATTTGAGCTTAATATCTATGAACTTAGCCAGGGGTGTTGTTTTAGACCCCTCCGCTGACACTATAGGCCTGAGGGGTGGATCACTGGGGTCCTTGTGTACCTTTGCAATTCCAAAGATCATTGGTATCTTAGGATGGTCATTACTTAAATAGTGGAAGGAATCTTTATTAATAAGCCCTTCAAGGAGGAGGTCGTAAAGTGCTAGGTCTATCTTCCTAAAAGCTATAATAATTTTATTTTTCGATACCGTGGTATAAATATCAGTATTGCCTAAGAGACTGAACATTATACTCTCATAAATAAGAGTACTCATTATCACCACCCCCCTCCCTTGTTGGGCTTCATAATCCGTATATTACAGTCAGATTTAAGTTTGTTCAACATGTTCCACTCATCTTTGTTTAAATTAAAATTCCTACTTCTCATATTATGTGTATAAAATGCCTGAGTTCCTTTTCAACCCAAGGCTCAAAGTTCTTGAGTTGGGGATGCATAGGGGGGTTGAAGAGGCTTTTACGCTTTAAACAACACCGTGGTAGGTACAAAATCCAAATAGTTAAATGTGTTAAAATTGCCATAACTGTATTTAACACCATCAGTCAAGATGTCATCCTTTTTAAAAGATCCATTACAGTTAGAATTACAAACACTGTTAAAAGTAATTAAAACTTCCTGCTGCCCCTTTGTCTCCCTCCCCGCTTCACTACTGCCCCATAACTCTGATAGTATTGAGGGGCTTGCTGATTCATAATCCTCTCAGATCTGCGAAGTGGGGGAAATTCTAAAGGGTCATTTAATAAAACGTCTATATCATTGTAAACATCAGCTTTGGAATTCTGGTACACATTATTCCTATCATTTTGTTTATACCCCCCCCCCCTTAGTATTAGTACCCCCTAGGTTCTTTTTAGGGTCAGGGTAACATGTATTATTTTTGTAATCCAACAAGTCTCTTTCTAATTTTGTAATTTTTCTATTAATATTCAGCTCACATTTCACATCAACAGCATCTAGAGCAACAAAATACTTTTTTCTTTTCAGTTTCCACAGTAAACATTAGATTTGAAGTAATATTTCTATTTAGTCTATTAATTTCAGACCACAATTCACCTAATGTAATTTAATTTTGTTTCACAGTCACTCTAGTAATGTCCAAACCACATTTATTAAATATCTCCAGTAGTTCACTGTGATAGTCAGAGCCCGGCCATGGTGGTGCAGCAGTTAGCATTGCCGCCTCACAGCAAGAGGTTCTCCTGTTCGATTCTCAGCTAGGGTGCCGTCTGTGTGGAGTCTGCATGTGGTTGCGTGGATTTCCTCCGCGTGCTCTGGTTTCCTTCCACACCCCAAAGACATGCAGTAGGTGGATTGGACACTCTAAATTAGCCCTAGGTGTGTGTGTGTGTGCCTTCTGTGGAAGGTTGGGTGCCAGGCTGGCAACCCGACACTGTAAAACTCCACTCCCAATCATGAGCAGACAGATGATCCACTGTGGTGACCCCTAACCAGGAAAAGCTGAAAGAAGAAGAAGCCCTTTAGGAACAATCTCCCTCTTTAGACATTCACGCAAGTATTTGTTGTCAGTCTGTAAGGCTTTGAATCTAGAAAGAAGTTCAGACAGTTTAGCCAGGGAATTTTTGAAGGTATCCCTGTGTCCTTCACTCGGCTTCCCATCTTTCCCTATTTCAGAGCCTGAAAACTGTTTATGCTCAAGCCATGAATTAAAATCTTTATATTTGCCGTTACCTTCCCCAAAGCCATTAAGAAAGTGTTACAGTCACCTGTTTGTGTTTCTGTTGCATCGTCTCCTTGGCCAGCAGGTGCAGAATCTCTTATATTACTATCTTTAGAATGTAAAACACTAGGAAGTCCAATATTGTGGTTTCCAGACTTCATAGACATTTCCCTTGTAGAATTACCCATGTTGTCATCATGGTTTTGGCTATTCGCCTCTACACCATTCCGATTCACCTTATGTGTAATCCTCAACACCTCCTGGTTTCTGGGTAACAAGCTACTGCCGAGAATGGAGCTCAGGGATTGGCTAATCTGTGCCAAAAGGTCAACAAGCTGGGAGAACTGACCTATCAGCTTGCACATTTCTCCAAGATACTCCCTCCTCCCTTCTACTAACTGAGGTGAGGAAAATGTGCTCTCCATCTCTCTAAAAAGTCAACAATAACACAGAACAAACAGAGAGAAGCGAGCACCCAACAAATCCACCAATAAACAGTACAAGGGTGTAGTGAGGAGGCTACAAACCAAAAGTGCCAAGTCGACCTTTTTATTCAAAATAAACGCTACAACATGCCACACATTTTCATCCACATCAGCAGACTTCATCAGATAAAAAACACAGTGCATCACCATCTTGGTTTTAAAAAACAATTTTATATTTCTTAACGGAGAATTTTTTTCATCAAATGAAGGGTGTTGCAATGGGTGTGAATTGTACCCCCACATATGCTAATATTGTTTTAGCATGGTGGGAGAAAGCATGCATCCTTCATTCAGGGTTTAGGTAATGTTGGATGCAATATGTGAGATTCTTGGACGACATTTGTATTTTTTGGGTCGATACAGAAGCCAAGTTACAGGAATTTCTAACAAATATTCAGTCCACTACTGAGTTTCTTTTAAATTTACTCACACTATCTCCAAAGACACTTTACAATTTTTAGATGTCACTTTGGAAAAGGTGGAGGATGGTAGTATTAGATCAAAAATTTGAACCGCACTGTTAATAAAACAAATAGGAACCATCAGAAATATATATATGGGAATTCTTAAAAGCATATACCTACAGCAAAGTGTTATCCTGGTATTTTAATAAAAGGAAAACATGGAATAAAGATATGGTGGAACTTCAAAATAAAGCAGACAAGCTTAAAGTAGAAATACAACAAGACAATACAGATCTAGTATCAGAACTTGTTCAAACTAATGATAAATACTCTGAAATACTAGATCATAAGATTATAATTAACCTAAAAAATATCAAATTAAATTCTTAAACTATAAACCCTGCTTATGAGAGACAATTAGCAAATGGAACAAAAATTATTAAATCTTAGCAAATAAAAGAGCTATATAATCCCCACACAAAGAAGAAAGTGACTTTTATAGCATTTTCAAAGCTTTTAGATTTCATTACAATACACATAATGCTTTGAACCCTCAAGATCTATCTTTCAAGGATATTAAATTATACCTCAACAAAAATATTCTTACCAGGTTAACACAAGAACAAACAAATATTGTAAATAAACCAATCACCATGGCTGAATTAAAATCACAAATTAAATAACTCGAGATAAACAAAGCCCCTGGTCCAGATAACATATTGCCAGAGATGTATAAACTACTACCATACCAAGCCTTATCTTTACTTCTAAAAGTGTACACTACAGTTAAACAAGATATAAATATACCTCCCTCTTGGAAATATTCCTTAATATCCCCAATAATAAAAACAGGTAAAGATGAAAAACTTTGCTCTTCATATAGGCTCATAACCCTACTAAATATAGACAATAAAATGTTTATGGTAATTTTTGCAGACAAGATCAAACATTTTCTCCCCTCATTAGTACATGAATATCAGGCAGGCTATATAAAAGGAAGAAATACATATGATAATATTAAACGAATCTGACAGTAATTGATCATAATAAACTTAAAGACTTAGATTTAGCTATAATCTCCTTAGACATCAATAGTGCCTTTGATTCTGTTGATTGGAGCTATCTATGTTTAGGCTTAAATGAATACAGATTCCCTACAGCTTTTAATACATTAATCAAATCCTTATATAAAAACTCTATAGCATATGTCAAACTAGGATCTCATAGATCAGGACCCATTTCAATTATGAAAGGGACCAAGCAAGGCTGTCCCTTGTCACCCTTGTTATTTGTTCTGCTGATAGAGTCTTTTGCAAACAATATTAGATTAGATAATACAATTAAAGGTATACAAATAAATGTAAAACTCCAACTCTTTGCTGACGATATACTCCTGAATTTGCCTGATACTAACCATTTCTTACAAGCATTATTTAATTCTATGACTATTTATCAAAATATTTCTGGACTACAGTGTAGTAAAAACAAAACAAAAATCTTACTCTCCAATTGTAAGAAAAAGTACATGAGTAAGAAATTCGCTAAATCTATAGTAACAGGTGGCAAACTTCATTTTCTAGGTATTTACCTATTGGATGATTTAAATGGCTCACTTATACTTAATTACAATATAATATTAGATAAAACTGAACTAATGATGTCCAATTGGAATAAATACTTATTTCCAATGGGAGATAGATTATTCCTTATTAAAACAATAGTTTTTCCCAAGGTGCTATACCTTAGACAAGTTTTCTCACCCCCTACTGCCAAACATATTATTCAAAGATTTAATACATCGATACTAAACTTTCTATGCTTTCCATATAAACCCCAAATTGCCTTGAATAAACATTAACCAGACTGGAAGGATGGAGGAATAAACTTACCAGACATTGAGACTTATGTTATATCATCTGTTGTTAAAAATATAACATTATGGTTAAACACATCTTACTTTCCCACATGGAAACAAATTCATGAACAGATATGGTTAGAATATAAGCACTCATAAAATCAAGATAGTTTGCCATATTATCAAACTCCCTTACTTGGATGCTTAAAGAATATATCCTAGAAAATAAAAAGGTTAAATTACCATCACAAGATATAAACTTTACATTATCTATCTTTAAGAAATTTGTAAATAAAAATCCAAACATCAACTCATGTCCTGGGATTCAGCAAACTTCTGTGCAAGAATAGCTTATTCTTGCATGGAAGGGACTGTTCCAATACAGCACGGCAACGCGCTATGCATATTCATGAAGGCATGCAGCTATGCTGTAAAACGGACATGGTTCTGTTTATGAGTGCAGGGGGTGTGTCTGAGAGCAGTGCTCTCACAATACACATGCTCCCTGCACACTAGAATTGCCATACGGCAATCTAAATCGAGCGAGAATGCTCGTAACACCCCCAACCTGTCAGGTTAAGAAATCTGGACAAAGCCATAACAATCATCCCTACAAAGCCAGAAAGTGGATAGAGTAGCAGGTTTAGCATAAGCATGAATATTCGGCAGGGTACAAAGCACATAACGCACACCTCCCTACCCATCAGAGTAAGGAATCTGGACAAACCCATAAGGGACAATTGTCCCTACAAAGCCAGAAAGTTGATAGAATAACAGGTTCAGCATTAGCATGGATATTCTAAAGGGTACGAAGTAAAATACACAACAAATATATATTTTTTTCACATATGCAATAAAGTTTAAGTGTAGCTGCATGGGTGTGCCCGTTGCTTAGCTACACTTAGCCCAGCTGAAATGGCAGGATAAGTTAAAAATCAATAGACATCCAGCATAAACATAAGTGCAATAGTGTAGTGGTTAGAGCATATGTCTTGCATGTAGTCATTCACAGTTTGAGCTTCACAAAAACCAATTCCATTTTGTATGTGTAAACATTACAATTTTAATTTAGCTGTATATTTATGTAGGAAGTAACTTATATTTCTCAACCAAAGTAGTGTATTAGACCCAGATGTGAGGTGTCAGTGTAATAAAGTAGTGAAACCCTCATATAAACACAAGTGCCACATACAGTATAGTCACATAAGAATAAATGTAATTACAGCACATTGTGGGGATGTAAAGGAAGGTGAATAGGTTCATAGGATCATAGGTTGGTACTAGTCTATCAGCCCTAGGGCCTATACAAGCCTAGCCATAACAATTCCCTAGATATTTCTTCTCACAAATTTACTTCCCTGGACCCCTGACTAGCAGGGCAAAAACATCAGCTGCAAGTCTCAAGCCCAGGACACTACATCTCAATAGTCAAAGAACATACTACTGCACCATCTAATGAATGATGAATCACTCACATACAGGTGGTAGTCCAATAAAATAAAACATAAGCAATGTTAATCATTACACAGCTATGTTGACCATGTGTAAGCATTGTGTACATATGAATACTAAGAAATGAGTAGCCTAGCTAAATGGATTTGCTCATTGGTAAGCAATGTTGAACCTGCCCCTTTAAGCACTGCCAACCTTAACTAAGCAGGTTTGCTCATGGCTTAGCTTAGCTTAGCATTTTCAAAACTGTCCAATTACAGTAAAGGGCAGGAAATTGGCTGTATTTAAACCCCACAAGTGGGAATACAGTTCATAACTGGTTGTAGCTCTCCACTGTAGGCAGTATGTCAGGTGTTGGAGAGGACATGCACTTTTGGGTGCAGTGCTGGGGCATACAGGAGTCCAAGGTCATGATAGCACCCCTGGTAAAAAAACGTGATGTGAGACTGCTGCAGGACCAGCACCAGGGCTCCCAATATAAAGCAGAAGCCCGGGAAAGTCTTGGCTGTGATGTCACCAGTGCCTCTGGTATCCCTTGGACTGGT